>NW_024582568.1:593424-644595 GCF_018398535.1 Haplochromis burtoni
CCTGCACACACAGATATCCCCCTAAAATAGCTAAAACTAAAAACTACTTCCAAAAACATTCAGCTTTGATATTAATGAGTTTTTTGGGTTCATTGAGAACATGGTTGTTGTTCAATAATAAAATTATTCCTCAAAAATACAACTTGCCTAATAATTCTGCACTCCCTGTATTATACATCAGCAGAAACTATAAGGACATCAGTTCATAGGGGAACAACAGCAACATTGTTATAAACTTCTTCCTTAACCAGACGCTCTGCAACTAAAGGAAATCCGACGATTTTTCAAGCAAGTACCTCAAAGATATAACAGAGTTCCTTCATCTATGTATTGCTGAAGTGGTAGATTCTGAAAAAGCACATAACATGGGCAAATAACAACAAAAACAATATAATAATACACAAAAACTAATCAGTTGAGTGAATGGCACTTAACCATAGGTTGCGGACGTTAACGCATGCGAGAATTAGAATAATTAGTTTTAACAGAAGTTTCTGAATTGGATGAGAGGCTAAATGAACTGAAATTGCTCTTGCTTTTCAAATGATAAAAAATACTGACGTCAAATTAATTTTTAAAAAAAAGCATTCAGCGATGACTTTATTTACCTTTATTTTAAAGCTGTCACAAAGTTCACAACATCAGTACCAGCGTTTACTCTTTATTCCTCTAAAAGTGAGTCTCATCCACGTGTACCAATGTTTGCGCTGAACGTACTTCCTTAGCAACGTGTATCTGAACCAGGAAGCACTTGTGTATCCTTTAGCTAACTAGCTAGCCGTGGATAGCACAGAGTGAAACTGTCTGACAGTAAAGTTTGTTTCAGTTTGATTCATGCTACATTTTTGCCTGTAAGACATATGCCAGGTGAACGTCGTGATTAGCAGACAGTCGTGTCGCTTACAGGAAAGAAGGGCACGTTGTAAGTCGGGATTGTTTTATTGGTGTGTTAGCGAGCTAACAAGCAAAACACAAGACTGCTAGCTTGACTCGAAGTAACTTATTTGTCTGCAGTGTCCTTCTTATCAACCGTGCACGTAACACAAACGGAATAACGCCTCTTTATTATAAAACAACGTAAATCATAAAGTGGCATGCTTTGCATTAAGTGAAACGACTGTTTTGAAAGTTATTGATAACGTGAACTTACGTTAACGAGATGAGTGATGTCATGGGTGAGAATGGGTACATGAAATGTGTTTTTTTTTATCCACCTCTGGCCCCTGACGATTCAGGATGATCCCCGAAGTTGATTGTTTTTTGTAAATGTGCAAACAGTAACATTAAAAAGAATACAGTGCACGTGAAATTATAGTTTTAAGTCAATGGGAAATCTGTGTAGTTTAGAGCTACTTTGCTGGTATACAAGAGGCTCTTTTCCATAGTGCCGTATTAGACAGAAATGACAATGTCCTTTCCTCTTCCAGGTATGCGATGAAAATGATTTTCTTACCACTGTGTGATAGGCAATGATAGGCTTGACAAATTATGCGGGGGTTATGGAAAGTCTAATGAATTCTGCTGAAGAGAAGCAGCCCTCCTCTCCACTGACCAACTCATGGGCCAAAAAACAGGAATCGAGCAAGAGTCAAAAGCCAAATGGCGTTGGTGGCTTTGTTTTAGTGCATGCAGGTAACTATATATACCATAATTAGCAGGCAGAATCAAGCACAAATATAAATGCAAGTATATTTTTTTTGTATGATATTCACAAAACACCTGCTCACATTTTCTCTTTTCTCAAAAGTATTTCGTGGTTTTAGGGGGTCGTCTATGGTATTTTTAAAGCCTCTTTTGTTCTTTTTCTTTAACGATTTACTTTTAGGTGCAGGATACCATTCAGAATCTAAGGCCAAGGAGTACAAGCATGTATGCAAAAGAGCCTGCCAGCGAGTAAGTTTACCTTTATGCCTGCTATAGCAAACTGCAAACTTGCTATGCTACCCATAATCAGTTCAATGTTAGTAAATGTATTTCTTCTGTCTAAATAACTTGGCACTATTCTGCAAAATACTAGCTGATTACAGATAACCTCAACATGGACCATAATTTGAGGTAGCTTTTTATAAAGAATGACCTAATTTGCATGTACATTTACTTTAAACTGTAAATAAATATGTTGGTAGTCATATTTTGTTGACACCTTAGAGTCAATTTTTTTTACTACTGGTTTTCTACTCTTGATTTACTTTATGTAGAGATAGACTTAGTTGTTTTCTGTTTGAGATTGTTTACCAAACTTTTAGCATTTCATCCTAAAAATCAATTTATTGGGATTTTTTGTTTGCTCAGTTTCTCTCTGGTCAGATGGGGAGTCTCTCAGAGCATCTGTCTCCGCATATTTTTCTGTGTTTTGACTGTAGTACTCATACAGAATCATTCCAGTTTTTATTTGCCTGTGTTAATTTCATTTTACAGTGGGAAAGCCTTTGTTGTTTTGCATTCTAAAGCACCCTCTTTTACTTATGTTGAGTTATATTTATTGTGCTTCCATCCTTAATATTGAGCCCCAGGTTATTTCCAGCACTGTTACAACAAAGCAATACAATAAAGCGGTAGATGCATAAGAAGCTTGTTTCAACACGATGCAGAAACAGTTCCCTTTGAAAATGAGTCTTTTGCTTGTATGCCAATGATAATTTCTTTCCTTGTTAAAAGATTTTAGCATTCTGTCTGTGTTCTTTTCCTCTCATACACAGACAGACGTGTATCTTTTGATTGATTTTATGGGGGCAAAGTGAAAAACAGCATTTATCTAATCAAACGCATTCTTCATCAAACGAAAATGATGTGTCATGTGACAGAGATATTGTCACACACACTTAGATTAGAAAGAGTGATGTGTTATAATGTGCCTGCAGTTTTTAGCCCTCAGGCCTGTGGAGTATTGTCATTATCTCACTGGGCAGGTGAGCGGACTTATCTACTAAAAATTTCAGATGAATTTGAAATTTTTAGTAGATAAGTCAGAGGTTAAGTTTTCTGAAAAACTTCTGAATTCCAAAACTTAAGAACAAGATGATGTAGAATTTTGAAATTGATCCCATAGGTGTGTCTACTGGGACTCTGAGGGTTAGTGCTGGTGGTCGCCAGTGTTTTTCCATTATGAAATTCCTAATAGTTTCTTTAAGTAGTAAAATATGAATTGCGAAAACATAGTTTTGCCAGTTTTGAAGCAATGTGACTTTTAGACAAGTTGTGAGTCTTTTTAATCTAATGTTTACATCCTTTATGCCTCTTTTTACCTAAACCTGTTAATGTAGAGGTTTTTTTTTTGTATCTCTTTAGGTTATATTCAAAGTGTATTTGATAATTGCTTTAAGTTGGGTGCTTCAGGGATATTAAAAAATGTCTTGCTCATATAAATAACTGACATTATTGTTCATATGAACTGAGTTTAGTTATATATTTACTGTTTTTTACTATAAACCTGTTTTGTTTCTTTTGCAGGCTGTTGACCAGCTCAAAGCTGGGGCACTTGCTGTGGAGGCAGTGGCTGCAGCACTAGTTGAACTTGAGGTTGGTTGGTTCTGATCCAGATGATAGAAAATTAACTTATATTGACACAGTTTTCAGTTTCACGAGATCTACAAGTATGTTATGTCCCAGATACACCTTAAAAACAAGTTAACTTTGAAATCCCAGATCACTGGAATGGTTTGCCTTTCAGGTTCTTGAAATAGTCAGACTATTGAGGGGTGACCACTGCACAAATAAATGCTTATTGAGACTAACAACAGTGTCAAGAAAATGGCAGGAGAAGACAAATTTTAAATAAGTCCACTGGGAACCTATTTGACTGCCACCATACTCTTGAAATATACCCTCCCTGGAGTGTTGAGAAAGTACAAAGTTTCAAGTGTTTGGAGATGTGGCCAATGAAAGAAGGGTGAAACACAACTGCCACTAAATAAAATTCGTAACTTGAAGTACACTAGTAAGACCTGGCCAAGAAATACTCAGCGACAGATTTTCTTTTAAAAGATTTTATGGTCAGATGGCAAGAAAGTGAGTCTTGATGGACCAGACGGATGGGCTCCAGTTTGGATCACTAATATCCGCAGGGCAGCACTTTAAAGCGTAAAGTGTGATGGTATGAAGTGCTACCACTGAGGATGAGCTAACTGGACCTTTTTGTGTTGAATAGGGACTAAAATAAACCCCCAGTCTTACTGACAGTGTCTGGATAATACTTTCTTTAAACAGTAATACAAGTTTGCATTATTTAAGATAACCATAATCTTTGCTGGCTGTGGCAATCCTCCATTAAGATGAAGTTAAGATATACTTGAAGAAAAGCTTTTTTTAAAGTAGTAAAACAAAAAGCTAAAATAAGCAGAATGTATATATAGCTTAATAAATATACATTATATGCATTCAAATAATGGTCTTTTGGGCTGTTCTCAAATCCATTTGAAAGCCTTTGATTGGAGCTTCAGTGAAAGACAGTCTTACAGCTTGATTGCTTTTAAGGCTCAGAGCAGCTGTTCTATATAAATGAAGTGTGGCTACACAAACTGTACTGACTGTTTTTGAATAACTGGCAAAATATTAAAAACTGTATTTTTATTTTGCATTATTTATTTGTTAAACTTCCTCTAATAATTGAGCATAGCCTGTCTGGAATAAATGTATTTATGAACTGAACTATAGGCTTTTAAGGCAACAATAGTTGAAGTTATTACTTTAGCTCTCTTAGCAAATTATAGGCTGCTTTCTAACCTTCCTTTTATTTAAAAGAAATCTTGAAAGAGCAGTTGTTTCCTTTGCAAACTGATCATTTGCAAAGGAATGGTTTATTTGAAGAGTTTCTGTGCATCATAAGACAGAAACAGCAGTTACAAATTGCTGGACTTAACCTCGAGTACAGTTTGGATGAAGACCCACTGTGTGCAAGTTCTGACCAATACTGTAAAAGGAGTAGCGATTCTTGTGAATTGTGAATGGAATGATTGATAATGGCCGTCTTGCCACGGCATAAGCTCATCAGTCCTTTGGCCAAATGAGTTGACTCTTAATGAAACACTTTCCTCTTGATGTGTCCATATTTCATATTACATACTTGTTATTTTCTGATTTAAAAAAATATTTTTTGTAAGTTCTCCATGCTAGCTGAGATAGACGTACCCTTTTGTGTTTGCGAAACTGAATACATAAGAAATTCCTTAGAAAGCAGGCTATTAAGAAGTAAATCTAGAATGAAATCACTGAATTGGCCTCAAAAACAAATCATAATTGGATGGTATGAAAAAACACAGGCGTCTGCTTTATCATTCTCATTTCCCCAGAATCTCACAAAATGTACAGTCAGCAGAGTAATAACAGTGTGCGTGTTCCAGGGTCTGATTGCTATTGTGTCACAGAAAGAAGTTTCACAACAGCGGTTTTTGGTTCATAACACTTAAAGTGGTGCTAATTATCTTTCTTTGATTGTTGGTTTTTGGTTGATCGGAAAGTATCCGTGTGTTTGTAAGTGTTGTTGCCTAACCTTCTCTGTGGTAAACATGCTAAATCTGAACGATTTGACAAAGTGACATAGACTTACAATGACCAACTGAAGATCATAAAAAACAAAGAATGAAGCTTTCTTTTGTGGTTAAGATTTAAAAAAAAGAAAAAATTTTCTTCATCATATTCACACTGACAACACGGTTCATGACAGGCACTGTCTTATTCTGGACTCTGTTCTTTTAATTGTCCTTAGGACTCTCCTTTTACAAATGCTGGCATGGGCTCCAACCTTAATTTGTCAGGGGAAATTGAGTGTGATGCAAGTATCATGGATGGAAAGTCTCTGCATTTTGGCGCCGTAGGAGCTCTTAGTGGTGAGTTACTACATGTGTGGTGATACTTGCATAATACTCATACATTATTGTGCTACATGCACTTCAGTCACCTGGACATATTGACAGTAAGACAAGAACCTAGGTCATATTTTCCTGACAGACTTTTCTACTATTTAAAAACCGCTGGCACCATTAATCATTCCAGTGTGGGATCACCTCATTTTGATTTTTTTTTTTTTAGATGAAGGGCAACCAGGAAGTGTTTTTAATATGTTAATGTTAATACAATCACTGTATTCTGTGTTTTTCTTTAAGGCTTTCAGCAAACGCTTTTTTTTCTTCCTTTTTTTCTGCTTTTGCAAGAACTCCAAACAACAGATAAGGTGTGAAAACTGAAACTTACCATGCAGTCCAAAATACAACAGATTGTTTGTTTTTTTTAGCCAGGTCTGCATGATGTTAAGCATTTGGCTTAGCTAGCCAACATGTGCTTTTTATAAAGTCTCGGAATTCTGAAAAAATGAGTTTAAATGGGCTGAAAGAGATTCAGAATTCATAGCTCTACATGTGTGACGATTACTAGCAAAAACAAAAATATGTTACAAAGTAAAAATATATATATTCATCTTCTAATCTGTTTAGTCTTTTTATTGATTTGCCTCAAGGGTCACAATGATATATGATGTTTAAAAAAAATAAAAAAATAGTTTTGGTGTCTTGATTTATTCACACAGTAATACCATCACTTACTGTGAACTGCAAGCCCTGTAAAAATTCTTCTTCTTTCAGGTATAAGGAACCCAGTAATGGTTGCAAACCGTCTGCTGAGTGAAGCACAGAAAGGGAAACTTTCAGCTGGCAGAATACCACCCTGGTGATTAATGCGGTTAATGAATAACTTTGCGTTAATGCGATGGTGTCCACCCCTAATTTAATTGTTGTTTTCTCAGCTTTTTAGTGGGGCGGGGAGCACATGATTGGGCTGTCAGCCATGGAATACCACCATGCCCTTCAGATAAAATGGCCACCAGTAAGTACTTTTGCACTGATTCGCAAACATAAATTATCCAAGACGCGAATTAACCGCAGTTATAAAGTGACCTCAAAATACTTGCATTTAAAAATATCTAGAAAAACATGGTTGAATTTCTGTGGATGCAGGAAAAAAAAACCTATTTTGTCACACCCAGAGTTCAGTTTATCTGCATACAAGAGGAACAAGCGAAAGATGGAGCTGGCAGAGAAAATGGACACAGGACATAATCAGACAAAGAAAAGACGACAATCAAGTGAAAACGTGAGTGATATGTTGTCAGTTAAAATTTAAACAGTAGTAAGTATATTCTTTCTCAGCTGTGTTACATCCATTCTAACAGTCAGCATGGATAGTTTGCTTTTATTCAGGTAGTTTTTCCTCTCAGCAATCAAACTGTCTTTTCTTCATTCCACAGATTTGACTGTTTTACCATTTATGTCAAACAAAATGCTCTGAACAAGTAGCATTCATTATAATAACAAGGTTATACAGACTTTAGCACTAGCAGTTTTAAAGTGATGGCAGGAAGGAACAGGGACTTTAAAAAATAAGACAGATGGAAAAGTAAGAGAAAAGTAGCAGTTTAACAAAATAAAAGCTTTCAAAAGTGGGATAACAGCCACATATCCACAAAATTCCTTCTGAATAATTCTGAATTTTATAAGACATTTGAAAAATGTAGCAGCTAGAAATGTTAAATAAACTTATAAAGGCAACATCTAATCAATATACTTGGAACTGTTTGTAGCATTGAACAGAGCAAGCAGTACTCGGACTGTGCACTGGAACGAAACCTAATGTGATAAACCCAAACCTTCAGACTAACAAAGGCTAGAAAGGGCAGAAACGACAAGAAAAAAGTGCATGTGATTATTATATCGGCAGAAAGTTGAGTCTTAAATGGTTTAATTAGAAATCAGCATGACTCCACATATGATGACTCCACTTGGTCTGTGTTTTTGGTGGTGATTGATGTGGTCAGAAACTCAGGTTATTAAAGGTTATGCAATAAGATATACAGTTCCTATAAAAGCTGTTTACCTATTTAGATTTTCCCCTTTTGTTCATTAAAAAAAAAAAGGTCATTATAATTTGGCTTTTTTGTTTTTTATGAGAATTTACAAAAACACCTCTTTAATTTATTAAAAACACATGATGTAAAATAACTGAATATTTTCACCCCCTTTAAAGTGACTGACCTATTTCAACTGAGATCCAGCCAGTTGGTGCTAGCAGTCGCACAATTAGTTAAATGGAGGTAACCTGAGTACACTGAATGTGTCTCATGTGATTGTAGAATATAGACATTCTGTATCTGGACAGTCCAGGCATAGGTTAATTGGCATTCCTGGCTACAATAACACCATGAAAATAAAACACTCCAAGCAGCTCTGAGAAAATGCAGTTAAAGAAGGAGTTCTTTAAGAAGCGGAGGATATATGGCATGTGTCGTCATAAACTGATTAACAAGGAGGAGACAAATGTGAGATGCCACTAAGACACCTGTGACTGCTCTGAACCTGTTGCCCAGGTTCTAATGGGACAGCAGCACAAACAAAGCCAGTCTGAATTAAAGTTTACCCAAAGGCATGTGGGAGACTCAAAAGTCAAGTGGAAGAACAGAAGGGATTGTCTAAGAAAGAGTTTTGCGGGCATCAGACTCAATGCTGTGTTTGGCAGACACCAAACACCAAACACGTCTGCAAACACGCCACCCCATCGTGAAGCATCATGATGTGGGGATGCTTCTCGGCAGCAGGCCCTGGAAGGCTTCTAGAGGATAAAAGGGAAATCTTGGAGGACATTCAGACTCAGTCTGCAAGAGAACTGCTACTTTGCAGAAGATCTGTTTCTCACCAAGTCAGTCTCTTGAAGCACACTGCGAAAGCTACATGGAAGTGGTTTAAAGACAAAGTGAATGTTGCGGGGCGTCCGAGTCAAAGCTCAGATTTCAGTCCGATAGGGAATTTGTGGCGGTTTTTGAAAAGGGCTGTTCATGCCTGACACAAAGATACATTTTCTCAGTTCTCATGTTCTTCCCGGGGCATCAAAGACAATTGCATTACGAGACAGCTGTGTGGACATTTCCAGGAAAGATTGTTGAGAGTTAGTGCTGACTTTCAGGGCTCCTAGGAGCACAGCTGAAGGGTGGCCTCATGATGAGCTGAAACGCTAACTCCCTCTGCTCCAAACTCACGAGCAGAGGAAGCAGCACAGAAGAGGGTGGGAAAGTTTATCTTGGTTCAGATGTGATTTGTGTTAAATGGAGTAAAACGTGTAAACAGACACAGCCTGATTTGCTTCATTGGATCTGTTTTTGAATTCTATTGTGGTTTATTTAGTTCAGTTACATCAATCGTCTTTATTAATGATATATCCATTAAATGAAAGACTAACATCTAGGACCAGCTGTTTGTTGACTTAGCCGTGATCAAATGGGGTTTGATTCGGTGATTGATTTTTATGTCAAATAGCTAGTTTGCTTAATTAGAGTTAAAAGATTGAGTCACCCAGTTTTCATCTGTCTGCTATGTTTATTTAAAACTTACATATGGCAAACACTTAAGATTAATAAGTGGCCATTTGGTGCAGTTAAAGCTGATCTGGAAATAGCTTGTACTCTGATGGGGACGGTCCATGTTGAGAATTTTAATATACTTTACCTCATCTTTAATGTTTCCTCTGCCACTGACATGTAAAATCAGCTAATAGGAAATAACATTATGTATCAAGAATGACTTATGAGAGAGGGATCTCAGCAAAGAATGTTATTGCAGCCTGGTTTTAATTTACATGCAAGGCCTTTTCTTTATGGCTCTGTCTTTTTGCCAGCCAGTAAAATCTTTCCAGGGTTGGTACCTGTGTCCTCATGGCGAGATTAAGTGTTATTTTTCCAAAGATGTTCACAAGTGTTACGGTCGTCATTTACTGTGGGGTTCAAATACAATGATCATGTATGACAGGATGGTGTCTGTAGCATTTGAAAATAGCTGGCCTTGGATCTTTTTGGCCTCTGGAGCTAAGGTCCCAGGGGTGATTTAGGAGAGCTGAAAGCAGAGGAGACAAGCTGATCCATTGTTTTGTTTTTTTAACTGTTGTCTTTTTAGTCCAAGGTGTAATCTTCAGTTTCTGGTAGAAGCTGGGTTGTGATCATGTGTAATAATGCCAGTTTGCACATTTACCCTGTAAAAGTCATGCAGTCTGACTCATGATGGTTCACAAGGAAGTCACTTCCAAAGCAAACTGCAATCAAGGAAGAAAACAGGACTGGAATTCCAGCAGCACATCTTTATGAAATGTGAAGAAAGAGTGGTTCATATTTTCATGCAGTGCTGTCTTAATTTTGGAGTCAGTTCCCTTTTAAAATAGACAAGTAGGCAGCTGTGCCAGCATGCACAGTGTAGTGATATTCCATTTTCATTTTTTTTCCTATAAATTCTTTTACTGCGGTGCTAAAATTTGTTGATGTGTTTTCTAAACGCTTGTTAGTTTACGAGTGTTGGTGGATAACACAACATGTGCAGGGAAGTGTAGCCTAGGTCATTTTATGCCGTGCCCTAAAAACACATTATTGCAAGGTACTAATATTTACTGAAATGGTGGTTAAAAAAGCCTAATAGAAAACAGTTTTTAACAAAAAATAGGAGAACAGCTCATTGACACTGTCACTTCTTCAGGACTGGACTTAAGAGGTGCGAATTAATGTTGTGAAGACGGTACAAGCAAACAGATGCATACAGAGGTTCCTTCACCTACTAGTGTGATTGTTAGTCAAAAGTTAACATCTCAAGTTCAGAAGGTGATGTTTTTTTGTTTTTTCATTTTGCCACCTCTTATAGTTATAGTTACTTAAAATTGTCATTTGAAAATGACCTTTTGAATTTCTTAGCTCCTTTTTTGCAGTTCATGTGACTCTTTTCCTTTACTGTCATATAGGGAAATGGCTCAGGGTGCCTCGACACAGTTGGAGCTGTTGTTGTGGACCTGGAGGGGAATGTAGCTGCAGCAGTGTCCAGTGGAGGTTTGGCTATGAAACATCCCGGCAGGGTTGGCCAGGTAATGTAGCCCTTTCCTTCTTTTTATTACAATATCTTTGTCCAGATAATGTCTTTAAATAAATGTTTAATGTAACTCAATTAAATGATAACTAAAATTATATTTGATGCAGTTATTACTATAGACATCATTTCTCCTGTAGTGAAATATTTCAACATTGTGAGATATCGTTTCTATGTCGTGCATACAGGGCTCTATTTAGAGAACAAAATAAGTGCACTGTGCACCTACATACTGTTTGCGTTTAATGCTAATGTTATGCTGCTGCCTGTAATTGAAGCTCAAAAGATGTCTGTCCGTATCCAAATTATTGCCATCTAAAAGAGGGAGAATTATTTTTTTTTGCTCCAAATTATGGGCCTCTGGCTTGGGGATAATTTCAGTTTCATGTGTGGCAAGTCAGTAAATCCATTGGAAATATTTGTTTTTAGTTTGCATGTTCTCCCCGTGTTTGCGTGGATTCTCTCCAGGCACTCGGGCTTCCTCCCAAAGACATGTAGTTAGTGGGGTTAGGTTAATTGGTATTTCTAAATTGTCCATAGGTGTGAATGTGAGTGTGAATGGTTGTCTGTCTCTTGTGTTAGCCCTGCGACAGACTGGCAACCTGTGCAGGGTGTAACCTGCCTCTCACCGTATGGTAGCTGGGATGGGCTCCATCCCCCCCATTGCGCCCCTGACAAGGCTAAGCAGGAGAGAATGGATGGACGTATGCCTGTTTGACTTTAACAGGCAAACATTTTCCTCTGCTTTAATACAGACGTCTTTTCTTCAAATAAAGGTGATATACTAATATAAAAAAAGGCTGAAAAGCTGTAATGTAACATTCTTCCGTGGAGGGGTAAATCTTGGTCTCAAAGCTAGTGTGCCTCCTTCAATTCTCCATAAATGTCCACTGGTCATTGATATTGTTTTAAGTAATTTTACCACCAATTTCTTTTCAACATTTAGTTGGAAGAGATTTTGTTTTTATTGTTTGTTTGTTTTTTAAATTTTTTTTTGCAAGTAGTGCCTGTTTAAAATCATCCAATTCATTGGGATTCAAATCTGGACTTTGATGGTGTTTGCATAACCTTCTATTTCTTCTTTTTGACCCATTTCTCAGTGAATCTGTTAGACCCCTTATGATCATTATTCTGTTAGAAGAGCCAGCTTTGCTTTAACTTCAACTTTTGAACAGATGGCCTCACATTATCTTCAAGCACTCTTTGATACGATGCTGGTTTATAGTAAAACCGATGCCTGCAAGCTGTCCAGTCCCAAGGGCATCAAAGCACATTCACACCACGATGTTTTACAGCTGGCATGTAGTTCTTCTTTTTGAAAGTCTGTCTTTGCTCTGTGCTGAACATGTCTCCTCTCACTGTGGCCAAAAAAACCTCACTCTTTGTTTTTCTCTACCTAGGTCACATTATTCTTAGTGGTCTGTTCTTAGTTGTCCAAAAACAACAACAGAGCAGTACTATAGTTTTGCCAGTGAACATATAGACATTTTTTCCTCTTTTTGACATCAGTGTGTTTCTGCAGCTTTTGTTTAATTTTTTTGTAATCAGTCAATTTTCCATGCGTATGTATTTTTTTTGTCTGAAGAACAGTGTTGCTTGAAAAAAAGTGTCATTTTTGCTTCAAATTTGCTGCAAGCTGTTAAAAAAATTCCAACCGTTAAACTCCGATATTTTTGGGCGACTTTGGTGGGGACCAAAGCAGAGCTAAAAAAGAGTTGTATATTAGCTTTTGCATTAGATTCCAATCCCATAGTTGGTGGGGAATCTGGGTATAATGAAACTGAAAGCTCAGCAACCATTAAGGACATGCTCTTTAAATGTAACCTGCTTTTGGAGGAAAGTCAAAAAGGATAGAGTTGGAGTGCAAAAAATCACCCTGGGCTTTTTAGACTTGACCAGAAATGTGTTATCAGTAGAGAGGTGGCGCGTCTGTAGTATGTTCTTTGTTAACTCACTATCCACTAAAATCATAGGAGGAAAACAGTGTGCCAGGGTTGTGTGTTACGTGAGTTTTGATCCCCTCTAGTGGCCATAAGTCTAACTGATCAGTGCACCTTATGAAGGGTTAAGGGCAGCAGATTGGACTTTTTCAGGAAGCAGCGGTTGCCAGTAAAGACCCCCAGAGTTTGGTTCCCTTTCTTTTATTTCTCCCATTGCTAGCTGTAATTAACAGAGCTGAAATTTTACTTTTTAATGGAGATAGTCAAAAATAACAACTAGTGGTCTGGGCTCTACTTAATGTTAATTCAAAACTTTTCTTTGAAGAACTTTTACTTCGAGGAAACAAAGGAAGTTGTCATTTTCTATTAAAAGCGGCTTTACGGGAAAAAACAGCCATGTAACAGTGGAGGCTGAACAGAATGAATGAATCAGTGGGATTTACTGCCTCAACCTAATTATCACTTGTAGTGTTAGGAAAACCTGAAGCTCAGAGCAATAGAGCTAGAAAGCCTGGCATGCTGCTTTAGTTAAAGATGTGCAAATATAAATAAGTCTGCTATAACCAACCAGTAACCAAAGTTACTCTTTAAGAAATTATTCTGCTTATTTCAAGGCAAAAGCAATAATCCTTTTCATCTAAGATGTCTTTTTTGTTTTCCATTTCTCAGGCTGCTCACTATGGATGTGGCTGCTGGGCTGAAAATGCCTGTAATATGAACTCTTACTCTACAGCAGTGAGTACCTCAGGTAAACCAGCACATTCTCTGTAATCTACTTTTACAGTTGTGTGTATTTGTGTGTGTTTGTTTCCACTCTGTTCACTCTGGGTTCACTATTAGCCTCTCTTTTGTTGTTGAGGATGATATGAATCAGTCCGAGCGAGTCAGGCTTCAAAAAGCCTGATAATACTTTCCGATGACCTTCAACTGTTCCCGCTGAGTGATTTCTCATCAGTCACTTCCTCAACTGATTGAGTCATCTTTCTCTATTCTGTGTTAGTCAGCTGCACGCCAGGTGCATTGCAGAGCTCTTTGGATTTTCAGTGACTTGTGACATGGGACACCTGTTGTAGATATGATTGAAGGAGAGCTTCTGGAAGGGCATTGCAGTGTTAAAATGGTGAATTTGTAAAGTGTACTTGTCCAGATTTGGATCATAACTTGACTGGTATAATAGTTGGCAGTTAAATCAAGTATCAACTTTTGCATTTCATGTACTGCGAGCTTTTACTTACAGTACATGTATAATATAAAAATCTAAATAAACTAAAGTACAATGTATCACTGAAATACACAAACAAACAAACAAACAAACAAAAAACTATGTGGTCGAGCAGCACTCAACAGGACTTTTACTTGACATCATTATTGTAGTTCAGGATGGCCTAATATGCTTTCTGCTTTCCAAAAGCCCTAGAATTTAAGATTTGGGTGGTTAGTTCTGCAGTTATCTAGAACATTTCACCATAACAAAAATCAGAGTAAATCACTTAAATTATTAGCTGTCTGGTGGTTTTTATTGGAGCAAACAGTCATGTGAAAATGAATGCTTTTTCGAGGTTTTCTCTATCAGCATATAATTTAAAAAAATCATTTGGTCCTTGTCAGGTTATCAGGTCTAAAATTATTTAAATACAACATCAAATAAATTGCAAACCATGACATACACACACAGGGTCATTTTTTTATTTAACAAAAATGAAGCCAAAATGCAGAAGCAGTGTGTGAAAAACACACGCACACAAAATGATTTGGTATCTTGTAGAACCACCTTTAGCAGCAATAACTTAGAAACTTATAAGTAATCATTTTCTGTTTGTTTTTATCAGTGTCTCTTATCGTTGTAGAGATCATTTTGGCCACTTTTTACGCTTTTCAGACATTCCCACTGTTTTTTTTTAAGGTCCTTGCACAGTATTTAATTCAGGTTGAGGTTCAGACTTTGACTGGTCCATTGCAACATCTTGATTCTTTTCTTTTTCAGCCGTTCTGTTGTAGATTTGCTGCTGTGTTTGGAATCACTGTTTTCTCACAATATCCAATTTGGGTTAAGTTTTAGCTGTTGGACAGATGGCCTCACTTTGACTCCAGATACTTTGATATACAGAAGAGTTCATGGTTGACTCAAAGACTGCAAATAGCCAGAATCATAACCGTCGTTTGGTTATTGCTAAATGTGGTGCTGTGCATTAAGTCCAGACGTCTTGGTCTCGTTCTGTCCAAAGAACATCGTTCCAGAAGTCTTTGTTCAGATATAAACTGTGTTGCCACATTGTTTTTAGAGAGAAGAGACTTTCTTCTGCAAAGCCACACTTATTCAGTTTTTTTCCTAATTTTATTGCTATGAACTTTAACATTTAACATACTAACCGAGGCCTGTAGAGTCCGAGATGTAGCTTCATTGGGGCTTTTGCAGTTTGGTTTGACCTTGGGGTAAATTTGCTGGGAAGATCGGCACAAATGTTTTCCACTTGTAAATAAAGTTTCTCACTGTAGAATGATGGACTTTAAATTGTTTGGAAATGGCCTTATAACCCTTCCCAGATTGATAGGGAGCAACAGCTGCTTCTCTAAGATAATGGCTGATGTCTTTCCTCCTTGGCATTGAGCTAACATGCACCTGAATGCTCCAGACCAGCAAATTACCAAAACCTTTGCTTTTATAGAGTTGTCACACTACCTTAATTCCTATAGAAGCAGTAACAATTTACTTAGTTTTTCACAAATGCTTTTGGTGTCATTTTTGTTAAATGAATAAAGACATTTGACAAGTTTCATGTGTTGTTGTTCATCTGAAAGTGTATTTAACTCATTTTAAGACATGCTTAGGACTTTATGCTTTTTCATCCAGTCTGGTTTGGTGAGGATCTGTCATTTCCTTGTCGTCTGTAGGTTAAAGGTGATAGGCCAGATACATTTCGGCAGCTCTGTTCAGCATTTCTTACATTAAACAAGCAGTATATGACAACTGTTGTGGTAGTGGTCTGTTGTTCATTAATTATCCAAGAAGATCAAGTGTAGGCTGCATGTTTGATATTTGCGCTGTGTGCATTCTCACCCTGTCTTCCTATATTGTGGCTTTGTCTTTGAAGTGAGTGAAAAAAAGGAGCGAGCCGTATGGGTTCAGAGAGCATAATGTGTGTTCCAGTACAACACCTGTCTTTCATTTCCTAACATGAAAGATGTTTCCATCAAAAAGAAACAGAAAGAATCATTTCCATTCTGACACAAGGAGTGTGATCCTCACCCCGAATGTCCCTTTCTTCCCTCCACCACACCAACACATTGCCCGTCCACGCACCCGCCCTCTCTCCTTCCCACCTCTTCCACTGTAGTCAGTTTTGTAATATGCGGCTCATGTGTGTCTTTGTTTTATTGCTTCATCTGGCCTTTACTTTGCTGCGGCCAGCGAGACAACAACTCACAAAGTTTACTGTTTACTCGTGCCGCTGTCGGCTGTCACATACTGTGTCCACATTTGTTGGTCTTTTTGGGGGGTTTTTCCTGCTGAGTTGCTGCTTTAGGTTTCTTTCTGTCGTTCTAATTCAACTGTGTTTGCGCTGCCATAATATCCAGTTCCCTTTAGACTCGTGGGGGTTTATGGTAAACACAGCACAAAAGGCACAGTACTTTGCCAATATAGTTTTCTACTTGCCTTAAAAAAAGGACTTCAAATTGCTCCGGGCGTTTGTTCTCCACAGTTACTGACCTGCATTCAGTTCTGTTGTAGTTACCTGTTTTTTATGGGGCCTTCATTTGTGTTTACAGAAACAATGAGGCCATATTCTTCAGTCTTTATGGGTTTTCACAGGAGCCTTTGCCAGATGTGTTTTGTTTACAATTTAAGATTTTTTTGTCTTGTTCTCCGGTACGTGCAAACTTTACATGTGAGAAAGGCTTTATTGTAAGCATGCAGTTTGCATTCAGCAACTGTCTTTTCCTTAAAAACAGCAATATGTTGGATTTAATGTTTGCTCTTTAAGGAATAAGTAGCATATTATCTCTGATATAAAAAGGCACACCTGCTATGTTTTGACTTGGAAGTGGTCGAAGGTAATGTGAAAGACTGAGCAAGCTGCCCATGCTTTTATGGTTCCTGGTTTCCCTGAATTCTTAACAAAATGCTTTGTTTCTCTCCTTGGAGTATTTACCGCATGCACCATGAAGGAAGCACATCAGACAGATTCAGGTGGCTACCACAATCAATTGGAGCTAGCAGGGTTAGCGGGGTTAGGTTTTTCTTATAGCAAACAACCTCTATACTGCAGTTTTATTTCTGTGTACTCTAAAATTATTATTATTATTATTTCTATTTAGTTGTACATGCAGTCACTACACTGCTTTTATAAATATTAAACAGTGATCTGATCAAAAATAGTTTCTTTTCCTTAGACAAACTTGGAAAATCTTGTTTCTAAAAATGCATATTACAGTAACATGGAAATTCTAAACCTGTTTAAATAAAAATGATGCGGAAATGTGTCATGACGATAGAAGTACGGCTCTCTGCACACCCTGCAGTTGTGCCGAGAGCCAGCTACAGCACAGGATTTACAGAGGGGGAATTAATACTGGGTGTTTGGCAGTTTTAAAGCTCCAAAACTAGCTGGGATCAAGGCAGGGAAAACTGAAACAAAAACCCTCTCTTTGTAATCACCGTCAGTGTACCCTTGAGCAAGGCAGCTGTACTTTGGAAGTGATTTCAGTATTACCTGAAATAAAAACTGCCTAATTACACTTGTGAGAATATGCCAAAGGATTGCATTATCATTTTTATTTTTATTTGAACTCAATAAACAAAACTTAACCCTTTGATTTTTAGAATGGCTTCCATTATATATCTAATAATCAGATAAATAATATATAATAATAAATAAAGATTTTTTTTTTACAAGTTTTAAAAGACTTTTTTAAGACTTTCACGTGCTTTGGATTTGAAAGGAAGTTGTTTAGTCTAGATGTGCCAAAAGTCTCTAAAAGTTAACTCTGTTTATTATGTGTGTCATTTTGTGTCTTTTGCCAGGCTGCGGGGAGCATCTGATTCGCACCATGCTGGCACGGGAATGCTCTGCTGCCATGCAGTCTGAAGATGCCCACCAAGCCCTGCTGGAGGCTATGCAAAACAAGTTCATCAGTGAGTCACACACATGTAGCCTGATTACCGCTCTTTTCCATACACACAGATTTGTCAGCCAAGAACGTGTTTGTGAGAAACACGTGGAGAGAATTATACAAACAGATGTTGCATAACATAAGAAATGAGAGAACAACTGGAAACGTTGGAAATTATAGAATCAGAGACAGCTTTTGATTTATGGTTCCTTTTCACTGTTTAAAAAGGGCCTTCAAATGGTGCACACATCATAGCTGACAGCCACAGATAATTTTGGAAGACATGCTTGTTTTGTTGAAAGTTTATAGGTTTATATGAAGAGCTTTTTTTTTTTGTTTTTTGACTTATTCTCAGAAGTGGTCAGTTTTTGAAAGCCTTGTTAACTGTGTTTGCTGTGCCTGTGAATGACCACTGGGATAGTTCAGAGCAGAGGGAAAAAGGACATATGGAAACATGTGGTGGTTTCTGCCTTGTTCCGGCCTTCTTTAGAAGTCCGTCTCAATTTGGCTTTGTCCGTCTCAATTTATTCAAACAAAGCTGTGCAAATCCTGTCTTTGCAGAACGCATGTTAACAGTAGGAATGAGACAGGAATGTTGTTATGTTATTAATATTCCCACAACATCATATTAATGTTGCTTCTGTACAGTCATTGCAATTTACCCGTTGCATTGTTAAGATGTCATAGGTTTGTGTCAAATACAAAAATGTGATTTATGCAGCAGTGGGACAATGAGTATAAAGACTGACAAACTCAGCATGTTCCTGTTGGATAAATGGATCAAACAGGACTTTCGCCCTGGACACTGCGGTTTGATTTTGATTTGCATTTTCTTGCAGTTTTTAAATGTTGCCTGGTTAAGGTTAAGATCCTGATTTTTCACTCTCTTCGTTCTTGTATGTGACCATTTTCAGAGGAATGTTTTGTTTGTTTGTTAAGCCATGGAAGTTATTAAGGGATGAGCAATTTTAAATAGTATTTTTGGGCAAAAACACATCATTTGTTCCCATTTCTTTAGTTGAATAGATGCAAAATCCCAAATCTAACATAGTTTAACAGGCATAAAAAAGTTTTTTTTTGTACCAAAAAGGTAATTTCCAAAGAGTTATATACCCAAACCTTGGCATATCTCAGCGTGGTGTGCAGTGTGCCGTTAAAAATTTTGATGAAACTCGTCAAGTGGGTTACAAAAGAAAAGTGAAAAGAAAGACAAAAGAAGTGGCAGGTCTAAAAAAACAGTATCTATAGCAAATGAACAGCATCTGAAAGTAAGAAACAGGAAAAAATCCAACACAGACCTGACACAGGACCTGAGGGATACATCTGACTAACAGCTGATCCATCTACTGTTCACCAAAGCCTCATCAGAAATCGTCTCAGTGGAAGGGTGGTTGTCAAGAAGCCATTCTTAATGAAGGGAAACGGGGAGAAAAACTGAAAATCTGCAAGAAGTGGACTGAAAATCAGTGATAACAGGTCTTATGAAATGTTACATTTCTGGTTCAGTGTATGAAGTGTCAGAAAAGGGAGAGTGAGTTTTGTGTTTTACAGCCATATTTAAAACATGATGGTGACTCAAAACGTTTGCACAAAACCGTAGATAGAACACGGCAATGTCAGGTGATTCAGTCTATAGCAGCGGTCCCCAACCCCCAGGCCCTGGACCGGTACCGGTCTGCTGGTCTACAGAATAAAACACTTTTAAACACTTTAAAAAAATATTTTTGTTTAATGCTAATAAAAGATTGTAGTGCCATAGACACACCTGCCAAGTACATATCAAATGGGGTGATATTTCAAAAATGTTCATTTCTGTTTATTTATTGTTAAATTCTTGCTGCAGGCTAAATAATGGAGTTTTTGATGGAATATTTTGTCTTTTTGAAAATGTAGAACAAATATCTGTTCTTGTGTGTGAACGCTGTCCAAGCTACACAAACACAGACACACACACACACACACACATAGTGTTTTATAGAGTGAAGGGAACATTACGACATGGAACCAAAATCTGAGTGAAATGCAACAAAAGAACAATGGTATGCAGACACAACAATATTTATATCAGTTGCACCAAATAGTCCTGTTTTCCTTTGCTCATTGCTGTGTTGAGACATTTCAAGTCATGCTATAGCTGTTTATAGATTGTTTTTTTCCAAACCGAGCCCTTTCTTCTTTTATTGCGCTAGGCTAATGGCCGCGTCCAAGTTTTTCTGTATACACAACACCTCATTGAAGTTTGTCTCTCCTGGAATTTAGTCAGGGAGCAAGAACGGCCCTTTCTTTATGTGTTATTAAAGTCAGCTGAAACATATTTGAGCATTATTTAGATCTTAAAATGAAACCTTGTGTTATAACAGTACATACAGTATGTAGAGTTAAAATGACACCACCTGTTATTCACTATTTCTGGGTTAAATCCTGATAAAACTGATGTAATTATTTCAATTTGTATAATTTGGATATAAAGGGAGAGAATTGGATTGGAAAGTTTTGTTGCTCGTACATCAAAGGTTGTGTATTGCCTAATTATATCATGCTATGCTTGGTTTTATGTTTTAGGGTTGGAAAACGAAAAAAGTATGAGACATTATTGATTAAAGAGAACCTTTCTTTTCCTTTTTTTAAACACGTATGCCATTTTCAATCATCTTAAATGTATTGTTTTTCCTCTGTGTCCAGGTTCACCCATTCTGGCCAGTGAAGATCGTGTTTTGGGGGGAGTAATTGTCTTGCGATGTTGCAGATGTGTGGAGGCTCAGCCGTCTCAAAATTTTCAGGGTATACTGGGTAAGATGTTAATAATTTCAAGACTTGGCTGGTTAAATTGACAGGTTGGTAATAAAATAGATAAACAGACAAAAGTCGTCTCTTTTCGTGGCAGCTGCCAGCATCAGATGGTTCGTGAGCCATATATAAAAACTTTAAATCCAAGCAGACGGTAGTAACACTGATGTCCAGTCCATCTCCTCCGTGCCTGCGACGGCATCATTACAGAAATTTACATTACCGGTACATTTATTTGATTGGCAGCTGGAATTTAATTTACAGCTGTTCCCTAAATGCCGCACATGACTGCAGTAGTTATGAAAGTACAAAAACAAGAAAAAGACAACTTTGATCCAGACTTCAAACTCGACACTGCAATTCTTTGGGTTCCTTGCAGTGCACCCACCAAGAGTGAAGTGGTTAGGATGAAGTGTCGTTGAGAAATGTGAAGAAAGCACAGACATAGGGTGACTGCTTGATTTATTAGTGAGATGTTAAGACAGAAGAGAAGGCACTGTGGCTTTCCTGGCAGGTGGTCTGTGTTTTAACTTGCACAATCAGGCTTTGGTTTCACACCCTTCATCTCAGATTTAAGCAGAGACCTCCCACTATGGAATCAACCACTAATCTTCAGAGAAGTGGAGGCCTTCTGAATACTGCCAACTGATTGTATTGATAGATTTGGTTTCTCTGCCCAGAGCTTAGGAGAATGATCCTACTTTCTGGATTTCTACTATTGTGGAGTTGACCTCAGTGCTCATTGTGTCCAGTTCAAAGTTTGGGCTCTTTATGTTTTCATAAATCTTTTGTTTTAACTCCAAATCATGGAGTGCAACATAAAACATTAAGTCTGCATGGATAATAAAATATTTTCAATTGACACTGAATGATGTGCAGACCCCGTTTTGATGTTGTGTACGTAGCGCAGCTTTTGTGCTGTGTCACCTACCACAGATTGCTGTTGATTTACATGAATAAACATCATGTCGACCACATCCTTTTGGTGCAGTAATTGAGTTTACATTTCACCTCTCAAGTTCTGCTATTCTGTGCAATTATGTCACAACTGCCAGTCATATATTTTCATTGTAATGGGCATGTTCGGTGCTAAGTCCACTGGCTCACCCGCCTGATGTTCTTCTTCGGCAGGATTACTCATTTCTGTTCGCTTTAGGAAATCGAACCTTTCGTTCTGTATGGTTTCCTGTTTCTATCAAACCTTTGCTCCGGCTGCTAAATCTGTGTATGGATATTTGTGTATGAAGACTTGGTGTTTGTAACCTGTATCTGTCTTTATTTACAGTGGAGTTCCTGTGGAGTCACACCACAGAGAGCATGTGTGTTGGCTACATGTCTGCCCAAGACAGCAAAGCAAAGGTGAGATTTGAATTAGCCAACCAACTAAACTGAAATATATTATAATTAAATACAGTTTTAAAGTGAGCTTACAATGGTTGCATCTTTGACCAATGCCAAAGGCTTAAAGCTGGCTTTAAATAGCTTGTCTCCTTTTTTAGCTTTCAGTTCAAAGATTTTTTGGTAGTTTGTGGAATATGCTTCGGTCCTGTGCATGTGCATTGTGATGGGAACTTTTGCCCACGTTCACTAAACAGGAGCCACATGGGTTCACCCTCCTCCCTCAAGAGGGTCCAGTGCTTTATGAGTTGAGTGAATGAAATGAAGCATATTTTTGTATTTTAGCCGAGCACTTTTTATTTAATTTCTTATGAAAAACAAAAAACTTTTTCTTTTCTTTTTTTTGCGGTGGGGTGCATTGTGTATTGGTATGGTATACTGGGTAATAAATGTCACTTTTATGTCTGCTGTCGTAGAATGATATTTAAAAAAGGCATCTCTGAGCCTTTTTAAGATATTGTTTTACATAAATGCTGTGGTTTCTTAAGCAGTAGGGGCCAGTGGCCTGGTCTCCTGGCTCTAAGTGGAGTCTCAGCTCGCACTGATTTGTTTGGCTAATGTATCTTTGTCACTCTGTATGAAGAGAGGGCACTGTTGTTGAAGTCTGGTTCAGATTTCAAAGTGTTTGTCCTGTGTCCCCTGGCTCCACCTCACTCACCCGTCTTTTCCACCCTCTCTCTCTCTCTCTTTCTTTCCCTTTATTTCTCTCTCTCGTGGTCTGCCTCTCTCATCACCCTCTCTCTGTGGCCACTACCTGGTCTTAAAGTACCATAAAGTTTACAGAAAGTCATGCGCCACTGGGGATATCAGTATCAATCTGCATATTTGTCAGATGTGCTCTGTGCATGGGGCTCTGGGATGGAATGTGAGCTTGCACGCTGTCCTGTCATGGCAGTGCCAATAGAGAGAGGTAAGCAGAGGACAGTGAACATAAAGTCCCTGTTTGTAACTCTGTTTTGTTTGCTTTGTTATGTTCAATTTGCAGTCCTCCACCCGCTCTCCCTCCGCCCCACACACTCACATAAAGTTAACATGTGGGGTGGGTTTACTGCTGCTACAGCAAAATGTCAGTTCCATAATCATTTGTGAATGATTCAGCCATAAATAAAGTACAACATCAAAATCCATCTGCTGCTATTTTTTTAATGTCAGTGACAGGTAGGAGGCATTAAATCATCATGTGACTACTGAAGCACAATATGTTTTGATATTAACCAGATAATAGAGAAGAATTTGATTCCCAAGACAGCTAGTGTCATGAAAGCAGGATTCAAATGTGGTGGTCTTTTACTGTTCCACACATTTTCTTTTTGCCCCTTTGGCTCAAGCTGCTCTGTTGACAGAGTTCGAAGTAGTGCAGTGTGCTCGGGAAGAGCATTTGTAGGCTACCCTTTAATCTAAACAGCAGAAACGTCTAGGGTCTGGGTCCCAAAGAAGCACTCAAGTAGCTTTAAAATCTACTGTGGTGAAGTCACCAAGCATCACTCCATTGAGATATGCATGCAAAAATGTTCTTTGTAAAGTGCTTGTGCTCAGTGGGTGGAGATCCAGAAATATCATCTGTCAGTAGTGGTTTCTGGGTCTCTTGGGGGAGGGTATCCACTTCCTCTTGTGGGGCGATTGGTGATACAGTGATATTGGAGAGTGCAGCCAAGAAGACAGCTGCTCCACCAAATCTCACACGGCTCTAACAGAGACTGAGTAGCTTGTTGTTGTGAAACTGAAGTTATGATGTGTCTCTGTGCCTGACCATCTGCATACCAGAGCAATGTGGCTATCCTGTCCTTTATGCCTACTGAGAACAGAGCCAAAGAGGAGCACTTTAATGCTGCCGGGCTCCAGTCGTGTCTCCTGTGGTCTCTAGAGTATGGAGGCACAGGAAGTGCCACCTGCGTGTCTTTACGGCAGACCTGTGATGATTCTGGCTAACAGGCAGGAAGCAGAAGAGAATAGGCTATGAGTTTGGGGGACATACGTCATCTTGAGAGGGAGTATTCAGTTCAGTTTAGGTCTTACTTTGTAAGAAGAAATTTTTTAATTTTAATAGTATTTTGGATTTATCAAGGAGCCAATTGAGAGAAGCTAATATGGGAGAAATATGATTTCCTTTTCACGTCCTGCTGAGTACTTTTGCCTAATAATGCATTACAGTAGTCCAGTTTAGAATTTTAAACCTTTGGACCGAACAGGATGTTTCTAATTTTAGCAGTAGAGAGCAGATGGAGGAAGGCAGTCCAGTGTATTTGTTTAATGGGACTGTTATAGGATATATCCTCATCAAAAATGCTCCAAAGCGCCTCACACTAATATGGAAGGCTAAGGTCAAGCTATCAAGAATTAAGAACCAGGTTAGAAGGCCAAGTCTGATAACTTTTGTCTGAATTTGAAAGCAGAAAATTAAACATCATTCAGGTCTTTATGCCTTTAAGAGTTGCCCGTACTTTAACTAATGTATTTGTAGCATTTGACTTCATAGATAAATACAGTAGGGTGTTATCTGCATAGTAATGGCATTTTCAAATAAAATTGGCTAGGGGAAGCAAGTATAATGCAAAGCCTTAGTCTTAGAGTCTAAATCTTGCTCTTTAGCACCAGGAGCAGAGCAAGTAACAGGGAATGAGTGCCTCTAGTGAAGATTTGGCTGACTGTGTTGCTGTAAATCTGTTATAAAGAAAATCAGTTGTATGGAGTCATATTTTGATTTGATTTTAGTCGGCTGGCCTAACGTTTCTGAGTTTAAGCCAATTTTCTGTGCATTTGGTTGCCTGTTTTCTAAGCATAAAGAGTCACAGCCTTACACTGACTCAGCTGCTGTTCAGCAGACATTCCTCCCATTCCTATTCGCTGGGCATTTCAAACCACCCAGAGTCCATCTACCGCTGCTTTTCCATGATAAGAACATGAAAGAGCTGAGCAGGAGTATTTAGGCCAGAGGTCAGGTTGGATTTCTATTCTTTTACAGTGTTTTAGTGAGATTTACATGCATGTATTTTTTATGACCGATCAATATCTAGATTGAATTGCTGCAGGCCAGTCAAAAAAAATCTCAGGCCAGATTGTTTGACACTGCTGGAAACTCTGCTCCGGTTTTTCTTTCTTCTCAGTCAGATGTTGTTTCTAAGGAAAGTCGAGTCTGCGTCCTAATCTTTTAGACGTTAGACTGTGAAATGGCAGCGGTGCAGAAGAGTGAGAGCATCTGGTTTTATTCAAACACTCACCTTTGTTTGCATTGGATAGACATCAGAACATCAAGCTGTGTTTTACAGAAACACACAAAACTGCACGGACAAGCCAGTGGCGGTACTTCTGAAACGGACCATTGTTATATGATGATTGTCATGATTGGACAGATGAAAGAGAAGTAAAGGATCCACAACACAGCGAATATGGCTCGGTTTCCTCCTTGTGGACATCATTACCACTATAAAGATTTTTAAGGCCAGACACAATCAAATGGCGTGCAACTCAGGCCTTATGGTTATTGTCTGCTTTGTGTATTACACGACAGACGTCTTTTCTTATGTTACATGCTGTTTTTATTATCCATTTTGCAGGGAGAATAAATAGCATATGATTGTTTTTGTTATTTATTTTTATATTTTCAAAGAATGTGGAAACCACAAGAGAAAAACAACAGCGTAGTCATAGAGCTAAATTTACCCTTTGGTCTATGCTGTGGTGTTAATGAGTGGCTTCTCCTCACTCCTAAACACATTCATATCTCCAAAGAATGTTGTTTTTCTCTGACAGATACAATGGAAATGTGTTTTTCATGTGATATTTTAACTCAGTCGTAGTCCTGTCATGTGGTCGCTTTAGTCACAGGGTAACGAACTGACAAGAGGCTCACTGTAGGTTTGCATGCTGTCATTTTCTTTCTGTCTGTCCTGCCCCGCTGTCACATAATTCTACATCTCATTGCTTTACTTTTAACCTGTCTGGCTTTTATATTTAGCTTGTGCTGCTTTTTGCAAGCCTGGGTTTTGCATCAAGGAATCATTGCAAACTAAACTGGAAGACAAGTTATGTTGGGGATCGCCAACAGATGGTGTTACAATCACGGTTACAAGCTCCTGTTTTTAATTAAACTGGTTATCACCGGTTGCTGTGAAGTGAATCGGTCACTGATATTGACTAGCACAGCGACAAGGTTTGAGTCTTAGCATTTGTATTAATGAGCATAATAGCTAAAAGAATGTATTGTTTTTGTTCTTGTGAGTCAAATTACTGCTGCAGACTAAAATAAGTTATTATCAAGGTGATAAGGAGTATTTTTTCAACTGATGGTAGTCACTAAGTTTGGAAAAGGCCTGTATACACTCACCGTCCACTTCATTGGGTACTTTTGCCAATGAAAAGTCTGAAGGCAAAAGGGCCTCGTGGCGTAGATTCAACGAGATGCCGGACATTTTTCATCAGAGAGCATTTTTTCAGTCTTCTATTGTTCCATTTTTGTGAGCCCATGTGATCTCTAGCCCTGGTTTCCTGTTCCTAGCTAATTGCATTGACATCGAGTGTGGCCTTGTGCTGTTATAGCCCATCTGCTTCAAGGTTCAGCAGTCAAAGATGCTCTTCTGCATACATTGGTTGTGGTTATTTGAGTTACAGTTGCCTTAGGTCAGCTTGAAGCAGTTTGACTATTCGCTTCTGACATCGACGAGACCTTTTTACCCAAAGAACTGCTGCTCACACGATGTTTTCTCTTTTTCAGACCATTCTCTGACAACCCTAGAGATAACTATGTGGGAAAATCCAAGCACATCAGCAGTTTCTGAAATGCAGGCCAGGCTGTCTGGCACCAGCAAACATGGCACATTCAAAGTCACTTAAACCACGTTGCATTCTGCATTCGTCAACATTCTGCTGCTCAATTTGAATTTCAGCAGGTCGCCTTGACCATGTCTGCATGCCATGTGATTGGCTGATTAGGTATTTGCATTAATGAGCAGTTGAAGTACCAGTCCATAAACCGTTAAGCATTTAACCAAACATCGAGGTGGAACGGTTGTTTATTTACAGTATTTCTGTTTGCAGTTGTTTCTCCACACTTCACAGGTTGTAGTGTATTTTTTTCATTCATACCTCCCTTTTTAAAATCTAATATTTATACCTTTTTAGTTTTTGATTATTCCTCCAGATAGAGAGAGACCTTTTAAATATGAGTGAGCTTTTTATTGTTTGCACATAAGGCTGCAGCGTTATTTGTCCGACTTGTGCCACCAAAGTGTCGGGACATCTGTTGTGTGATTTCTGAGCCTGAAGCATCCTCGCTACTTTGTCCCAGTTCATGTAAAACACATGCAGTGCTCTTGGCCCTGCAGTGCTGTCATTACTCACTTGTTTGGTTTACTGAGCCTTTGACTTATCCTGCTGACTAAGTCGCGCTGTCCTTTCTGTCAGCTAAGAGCAAAATTAAGATCTTAACATGTGGCACGAATTTGAATCGGAGTGGGAGCAGGGCACAAGATCATTGTCAGACACATGCACGGATATATGCATTGAGAAAGCTAGCAGGTAACTGCACACAGTTTGAGCTGTATAGTCAGTGAGATAAAGACGTGTTTTTTTCTCCTTGGCATGCAAACATCTGAAGGAAAACATTTAGCTTGTCAACATTAGTTTATTATAACTCACTACAGACCTTCACTCAAAACCATTTAAATTAGGGCTTTCCTTAACCTTGTCCTCAGAAAATGAAGGGAAGAAGATGAGTCCAGAAACGTGTACTGGAGGCAGAATGGGCCCCTCAGAGTGTTACCATGTGTGCGTGGCCTTGTCTGGCTGTTGTCCCATTGAAGTGACAGTTGCCCTCAGGGTGCTCTGGGCCATAGTCGCTGGCTACACAGAAAAAGACCAGTAGAGTCCTGGAACTGAAAGAGAGATGTCAGGCCAGTTCAGTGCCCCGGTAAATAAGTGGCTGTATTATTCCCCTAAGGCTAGAGCCAGCGTTACCCTCCGTGGGAAGAGAGGAAGGAGCATGACAGCCATTATTGGCGCAGGGAGTGTCGGTCACCTTTGATCCCCCAGTGGAAGTATCACTCCCGTCTTCACAGCTGTGTTTGCCCCTTCCCTCCTCTTCTTACTCCTTTTCAGTGTTTGCTCAAACGAAAGAAAAGAAACTCAAAAAAAGAAAACACCAGCAGTTTGTTCTCTTTCTCCGTTTACTCTGTGTCTCTGCAAACACCGACTTGGCACCTTTGGACTTCAAAGGTAAAAATGCATGATGGCACAGTAGTAGTGTGTGTTTTTGCTCCCTCTGATTGCATTGTATTTATTTTTTCTAGCTTCTACTTAGATGTGTCCTTTCATGTAGTGGTTTACACATTTGCCTAAAAAGGGAAAGATCCTTGGTTTGATCCCAGGAGGAGACACGAATTCCTTTTGGGATTGTGTCAGGAAGGGCATCCAGCGATCTGTCACATCAAACACGCAGAGCTATCTGCTGTAGGGACCCCTTGAATGATCCAAAAGTAGCTTCTTACGTAGATACTTTCTCAACATTTCTGTTTACCCACCAAGCAGTTAAAAACTTCATTGTGGTTGTGTGGTTTGGTTGTGCCGCTAATCTCCGGGAGCTGTGCAGCATCAGGCGTAATGGGTTTGGGTGCTGGTGTTGGATTTGGAGTTCACTGAGTGGGATGCAGTAGTTAAGCTCGGTGCTAAGCCACTCTCACCAAATACTGGCTCAGAGGAAATTGTTGGGCTTTTCTCTGAAATCGGTATTAGAAGACCTTCGTTTGTAAAGTGCCCTGAAAAAGCTTATGTTGTTCTTTGGTGCCAATTGAACTGAACTTTGATGATTGTACAGGAATCTAAGAAATCTAAATCCTATCAGCATTTCTTTTTCTCCATATAGATCTGCCTTTTTCTTTTTCTCATTGTGTGAATGTTTTCTTTTGCTGCCTGCAGACACACATATCCAGATTGCCACCTGGGACAGTTCCTGGACAGTCTTTGGCCATCGAGGGAGGGGTGTGTCGGCTGACGGGTGTAGTGGAGTGAAGCGTGTTTTCCTTCCTTCTGGGCTTCTTCAGCAATACTCCAATATAAACTCTTCCATCCACCCTCAAATACACACACACACACACCACCCTCACCTCCCCATGGCCTTTGTGATGCCAGAAGTAATAAGGTTTCGCTGTTTAAACAGGTGTCCAGGAAGGAGGGAGGAGTGTTGGCTTCTACTTAGTGCACTTACAGGACTTCCCTTTGCCACTGTCTGCCTCCAGCATGTACTCTATGCCAATTTATCCCCGAGCTCTCCAGTGTCACCTGGACTAGACTTGATGCACCATTGCCTTGATGCGCCGTTTTATGTTCTTTTCTTCGTTACTGTTTTTCAACTAAAAGTGGCTTCTTTCCTTTTGTATATAAGCTATAATTTTGTTTTTTTTGGCAAAACAGGGTGGATATTCATATTATTTTATATTACTGAACAGATGTGACTATTTTCAAACTTTTAGGAATTTCAAATGCAAAACCTTGTTGCGTTTTTCAAATACTTTTCAATGTTAAAAAGATGTCAGATTGCACCGAGTGGAATGCCTGCGACTTGAGGTTATCAGGAATGAAGAATTAAAGCTGCAAGGGTTGGACGGTGACACAAAGCCTACTTAGTTTTCCACGTACAACTTCCACACATACTCGTACACACATGCTCTTATTAATCCTCCAGCGTATTGTTTAATGTAGCATCATGTGCATCTTTGATGAACTTTCTAACCGTTTCAGCCATAGACTTTGCTTTGCTTTATTTTTGTTTTTTAAATGTGAATACTTAGATACTGCATGTGCAAAATCCACAATAAGCCACTTTCTTTTCTCTGATGTGCAGAAATGCTCAAGAAGCAGGAAGCTATGCACTTCCAGAGTGATGCTTATATATACATATATATCTATATATAGTGCTCAGGCAGCAACATTTGACCCAAGCGCCAAACAGGACTGTTAGTCATCATATAGAAATCGCAGTTTATATTTGTACAGTCCCAGTGACAGAGACGTGTATTTTCTTGCTAAAACAAAGTACAGTTAAAAACTAATGTATGCATCAAGCCCATGAAATGGTGCTGTCGAGAATTGTACTTGAAAAGAATAATTGTCTGAATTGAAACTTTTGTTGGGATATTTGGTTTCTCTGGTTTTGCTTCTTTTCTTTTTTTCTTTGCTCAGACTTTCAGTCCCAGTGAAACCACGGTATAGCTTGTTTATTGTTTACTTGAAAAAATGCAACTAATATAAAATGGTATAAGCTATGTAAATCATACGTGCACCGCTTTCTAAAGTGCTCAGAAGGTAAAATAAAATGTATGTTGCTACGTATCCGCGTCTGTCTTTGAGTCCTTTTAAACTCCACGGCATGAGGCGTATTCTCCCAGCCGTACCTTTTTTCCGAAATAAGACGCTCACTGCTATTTGGAGAGCAGTTTGTGTAAGCCCTCGCAGACAGAATAAATATAATCTAAAGTGTGGACTCCCAAAAATGTATAGTCTGAGAATAAATTACATGCTGGAAAGTAACTGAAATGGGAACAGAAAATCTGCAGGAGGAGGAAAGAAAAAGTAGAAGAAGAAAATAAATCTGTGTTGGTGAAGGCATTGAAATTTTCCATTTTAAATGTTTCTCAAAATGTGTTTTCTTCTTAAGTTGTATTGTTTTGATCCCTCATAAATAAACATTTCGAGCCTCTGATTGGAGAGAGAAGCTATTTATGTGATTTGTATCAGGCTCCGGGGCAGGGTTCGTCAAAGTGCTAGCCCTCGCTCTGGATTGTGGTCACTGTAGTGTCTAGGAGGAATGTGCAATAGAGCTGCTCAAGAAGATAAATATATATTTGTTGTTTGAAGGCAGAAATGCCTCCCTGTCAGTGCACCGTGCCTGCTTGTGGAATGCTTCCCAGCCAGTTTTCCAATCACATGGAACAGGTTACAGTCATTAGATGTTGGTGAAGTGGAATAATATGCAGGAGTTGGATGGCGAGGTTGCTTTGGGAGGTGCTGTGCGTGTTTGTTTTTATTCCACACTTGCCTCACCCTGAGTTTCATCTCGAGAGTCCATCCAAATGGACACGTGTTACCTTTCCCCTCACCCACCCTCCCAACATTGTCCGTCAGCTCGATCATGTGTTATTACAGAGCGCCCCCCTTTTCATCAAAGCTAATCTGTGTTGCCGGGAGACCCTCTGCCCCATTCAGCTCCAAACCTTCGCCTTCAAACATCATCCCTCTTCGTCCTGAATCCCCTTAGCTTTGAAAAAGGATCCTGGGTCTTTAAAAAGTGGTCCGTGATCCTGAGCCATTCAAGGTGTATCCAGTGCCTCGCGCTCAGCAAGGCTCTTAAATGCAAAACAGACGGTGGAGCAAATAAAGATCAAAGGCAGCAGCCTTGCCTGTCTGGCTTGCTGTCCTCACATGCCAAGCGGTGCTGTCACAGTGAGTCATGGCCTTGCAGCTTCCGTGCTCATGCTGACTCCCCTCCTTCACCACCTCAGGGACACCATCCCGTCGACACCGCTTTTGCTACTTTGTGCCAGTGTCTAACATCAACACGTATTCACAGAGGGGGTTGAAACCAGGCAGTGCACGTGGCTCCCTTAGAAACGAGCCACGGTTTCAATAGTTCTGCAATAGTTTTACTCACTGAGACCTCACAGCTTTTATTTCCCTTGTTTCCTATATTGATTTCAAAGATGTTGTGTGTGGTACTTGCATTATTATTATTTCTTTGTTAAGATCCGATTGATTTAAAATGAACTCTGTCTTTTTCAAATACTTTACGTTTGCTGTTTTTTTTTTTATGTATTTATTGTCTCATATATTTTTTTTTGTTTGTTTAAATTGTGCATCTCTTAAAAAATCAGCTCTGCAAAGTTGTGATCAGTGCACAGTTCAAACCAGCAGATCTTCAAGTGGACCAGACTTTGCCAGTACAGAGCTTGTATGTCTTTAAGGCACTTCCAGTGTCATCTCTGTAACTGGAAGACCGTACTCCATGTATGTTTTGTAGAAGGTGTCTGTGGGATGGACACGTGCATGTGGATTTACTTTTGACCTATAGAGGGAATGAGACAAGAGCAGGTGTCCCAAAATGTGTGTTCATGAAGTTGCTCTGTCATCGTTCTGCCTCAGATGCTATAGCCGAGGATCATGCCCTCTCAGCAATGTCGTCGCAGCAGGGGTTGAGCAAGGCACCGTTCTCAGAAGTTCCATATCTGCTCGACCTGTTTGTTCAGCTGTACGAGCAGGCACTTACGCCCCTATGCCCCCATGACCCACTCCCTCCTGTGTCGCTGTGCCACAGATGAGAGCCTGTGACGGGCAGAGTGCCAATGGCCCGTCCTGTGTTACAAGCATTGCTGGCGAAGGTTGGGGTTGGGAGGTGGAGGGAAGGTGGCTGCTAGATAAGCAAACTCGTGATCCAGATCAGCTATTCCAGATTAGAAAACGAAAGACTAACCTTTTAATTAAGTTTGCCGTGCAATTAGAGCCCTGCGGTATTGTGGCCCAGACACTTCCTGCATTGTGCTACACCACCCATAAAGTAGCAGAGCTAAGGCGGCGAGTGAAGGAAAGTGAGGGAGAGAAAGAGAGAGGCTAAAAATGGCCCCACCACATCTGCACCACACCACAAAACAAAGAGATGCCCAATTGCCACCATATAACCTGGCTCTTTAACTCCCAAAGCATGGCAAACAAACCACCTGAACTTGTCTTAATGTGAACCATTTCTAGGAAAAAGCCCACAGCAGAACACCTAAAGCTTATCTTGATGTACTACGTGAACACATCCAAGTTTCCACTGCTTTCTTTCTTTCTTTTTTGTTTTTTACTCCCGCAGTTCGCTGAGAACTCCCAGAGCCGACCCTGTCAAACTTGGTCTAAAATTGTTTAAGTACATTGGACGTGATTTCCTTCTCATAACAAAAATAGAGACAAAATCCCAACAATCATATCTTGGTGATGCTTAATGAGCCCTTTCGGATCCTTGACAATATACCACTAATATGGTGCTTTGCGTCCTTTGAAACATACCAGAGTAGACTCGTGGAAATAGTAACACAAAAGCGAGGCCTCGCTGACACCCTACGGTCAGCACAGTTTATACATTTTCATGCCAGTTACTCTCACAACACTCAATCTGCTACGCGGGCTCGAGAAGACGGGGCAAAATTGTGCCTTGTGTTCGCGGGGGAGGGGAGACAAAACGAGAGATGAAAAATGAGTCGGGTGTACGAGTAATCGCCTGCTCTGGAGACACGTGGAGCCTGTCTGGAGAAGAGATACTGGGTTAAGGTGGGGTTGGAGGTATGTCATCAATTTGAGCTTGGCACTAATGGTTCAAAATAAAGACGAACACCCCGCTTTGATCTTCGTGGCCTGTTCACTAGACCTGCTGCTAAAGATAACAATCCATGCAGGTTACTGTAATCTTAGCCTTAAACCGCTCAGGAGGAGGACAGGAGAACAGGGGAAGAATATCTACATTTTAATGGAATGTAATTTGCAGTGAGTATTCGAAGGTGGGCTGCTGATAAAGCATCGTGTTTGAGGAAAAACAAGACGAAAAAGGCGTGCGGAGAAAATTTCTACAAATAGTGGGAGAAGAAAAAAAACTAGGCGTTTGCGAGTTGTGCTTGAGGGGTGTGGAACGTGCTGGGGCCTGCTGCATTATAAAGACAAGCCCTACACCCAGCCAGCTGTGCTGCACACAAAACTGCAGGAATGAGGGCACCATGAATGGCTTTCTCTGTGTGACAATGACTGCAGCATTCAGTGGAAAGGCAACGGTCAGGGGTCTCAGCTGCAGAGATGCAGCACCGAGTGTGTGTGTCTGTGTGCGTGTGTACACTGAGAAATTACTCAGGAATGTGAGGATACATGCCAAAGACAAAGAATTTGCATTCTCCTCGCCCTCTGAAGAAATATCACAATCCCATCAAAAAGCCTGTCCCGACAGCCACACTGGATAGAACTAATTAAAGTCTTGTGATCGGCTAAAGATGCTTTTTCTTTTCCCGCTGATGCCAAGGGAGAACTGTTAGGACTGTGTGATATGGCTTGAAATTTCAATTTTCTATCATCTTACACATTCACTGGCTTTAAAAAAATTTATTTATAGATTTATATCTCAAAATAACAAAAAAAGAAACATTGTCGCGTACAGTTCACACATTCTTTCTGCTCTATTTAACCCTAACTTGACATGGATACGCACCCTGATGGCGAAGCATGAGCCAGAGAGGAATCTCAACTTTGGCCACAGACGCTCGACTTAAACTCAGCTACGACTTAATAAATACTTTACAAAAATAATGCAGGCTTTTTTTTTTTTTTACAATGAAGATCTGCCTCAGAGACACACAGTTAAATTACGGGGGGGGTAAATGAATGAAAATGAAAATGTGTGCATGCTAAATAAACAATCAAGCGTACAAAAAAACCTGGATAACTGTGAATGACAAAGTTAAGGGAAACTGGGTAACACATTCCTGAGGGAGGTGTCGTTATTCTATTACCACAGGTCTCTCCGATCCGAACGAGCCACACATGCACACAATCGACACGGGCACGATAACAATAACAGTTCTACAATGACAGTTTTCCCTTTTAAGAATATGAAGTCAGTCCTCCCTTTAGTAACCAAATCTCGAGTTACAATTGGCAACATAATTACTGACTAAATTTCATTTTCATTTATTAAAAGTGTAAAAACCAAATAAAAAAAATAATCAGATAAAAAAGACGCGATATTTCACGCCTGGTTGTGATGATGTTGAGAGAAGTTCCTTGTGAGAAAAAACGAACAAAAAAACGGGTTCTGACTCTGTTAGAATTCTTTGTGGTTCAATAAGAGCAGTATGTCTGTCCTCAGAGCCTAAAAGTTCATGTGTTAATTGACCTAAAACAGAATTAAAAAGGGTTTCAGCGCCATTTCTGAGGTTTAGCTGGATATATGGGCAGTGTTTTTGCGGGCTAGAATTCCCTTGCCTCTTCAAACTGTTTGTAGTAGTCCTCATCCTGAGGGTTTTCTGGACACGTCTGCCCATTGTTTGGTGGCCTTGCCTGGTTGTAGCGGCTCCAGTCACCTTTGCAGATGATCCAAGGCAGGATGTCCACCTTGTAGTGAAGGTCGGCAGAGAACTCGGTGCTGATTAGATTGGGTGTGCCGGCTCCTTTGCCGCGGGTGATGAGCTTCATGTTGTCGTCGTAGCAGCAGTGCTGCGCAGCCAGCGTGGTGGATTCAAGGGTCAGCATGGAGCGGATGCAGTAACGAGCCGTGGGCTTGTAGATCTCCAGCTTCTCTTTGGGACCGCTGGCGTCTTTCCAGCGGAAATTTCTGCGCGTGGGGGCGTCGTATACGTCCGCCGTGCTGTAAGCCACCTCGGTCGGGTAAGAGCAAGGGCAGCTGGGAAGGTCGTTTGCCACCTTGGTCATGTATTTCTTCAAGAAATCACTCTTGCAGTTCATCCAGCGCTCACAACTGTCTGTGTCTGGAAGAAATCAGGACACAATTTCTAACACTTTCCAACTGCAGAGGATGAAACCAGAAGTGAGATGTTTAAAATCAAGGTGTGCTCGCTGAGTTTAGTAAGAACAGAAAGCAAAGAGGGAGTGGGCAGCTGCATGCTGTGCTCTTCCTGTCCTGTTGCACAGTAATGGAGCACAGCGCGAGCATGAGGAATGCTGAGAGTGTGCAGGAGCACTGCTGCCAGATGGAAGAAAATACCTTTGATAGAGTAAGAACATCTGAATGAAGGATAGTGTGGAGTAACACATGAGGAGGCAAAAATCTTACCAACTCCAAAGAGCTCTGTGGCATTGAACTCATCTGTTCCAGCTAACAGGCTCACTTCAGTAGCTGCCGTCCTGAAGGCATCTTCAATACCTTCAGAGAGATGAAAGTACAGTGAAAGCTGGATCAAAAGATGAAAGACCACTAAATCAACACATGGACATACATACCATGTGTCCTTACTATGAATAATGTCTTTAGTAATGTGGGTTTTTGTCTGCTATTGATAAGATTTTACCTGGGCAGTTAGGCATGTCGCAAGTTCTGGACTCGGTGGCTGTGCAGGCATAACCGCATGACCTCGTTCTCTTCTGGTTTCCGTTTCCACAAGTGACACTGCACGCTGACCAGCTACTCCAGTCCCCCTCTCCATCCATGTAGTCTTGGATCAGAGAGAAAGAAAGAAACATCCTCAGCCCTGTTGCAGGCCATATGCTGAACTTACATCAGTCTAGCCTGGACAGTTTTGGATACGGGCAAGTGAGGGGGTTCGCTCTATAGTGTGCTCCTCAAAGGACATACAACATATGCTCATCTATCCACATGCACGTGCTCTCTGTGCTGATGCAAAATTATTGTGTCAATGTGCAATTTCAGTGAGCCAGTTAAAGCATTTTGGAAATTCCATAAAAAGCTTCTGTGCATCCAGGAGACAATTTAAAAATCAACGTTTTCTTTGCTACCTGAGCATCCCAGGCACAGAAGCACCGGATGCCACTGAGCTGCTCTGTCTGTGATATATTAGTTTGAAAATGGGAAGTGAAATGGGAAGAAATTATTGTTTAAGTTCAATTGTCATTGAGCCCATCACCGTTATGCACATAATGTGGGCATTTTGAGGTGGAAGTATTTCTGGCTTGGTTCCAACCCTCCTATAGGCCCCCCGCTGCCATCTGCCCCTCATTATGAGCTTTTTTTGTATGAATACAGGCCAGATAGGCTTCTTCTACTGCTGCCCTTTCTCCCCTTTTAAAGCATATTACAGAGCTGGGTGCCAACACTAACCAAAAATCAAGGAAAAAAATAGATAATAACCTGTGCTGAGACCACAGATGAGACGATTGAGTGGATGATCCTCACTGCCTGTCCACAATTATGCTTATAAAGTTTAAAGCCGAGACAGTAATGATGATAAAATATTCCCTCGTCCATTTGTGTGGTATGAAATGACCGACGAATGAGATCTGACCACAGCGATAAGCCAGAAACATTAATCGCGGGCTTTGGTTTTACAAAAAAACAAAAAACATTATATCTCTGGCAGCCTAATCACTGTAGTGCAAGTGAATAAAATGAGATTTTCCACAGCACACGCATTCCTGTTCAACCACGTTGGTTTGGGCATGCTACAACACGGGCCGGACGCATACTGCCTGACAGCGAGCGTAAATCCTTCACCGGCAGATTTATCTGTGGGGTTACTTTGGGAGAGTCTTGCGAGGACGGTGTGGCGACTTTAACGGCGCCTCTGGCCCGGCTCCTGCTCCCGAACTTTGATGTAGCGAGGCGTTCAAACCGTGTCACATAGCGAGTTCCACAACACAGAGGAATCCATCTCATAAAAGAGTGTTAAAGGCTTCAATCAAGGGCTCCCAAAGGCTCGCCTGGGATGACTGCACTTATTATGGTGACAGCTTAAATCAGCAAATCTGCAAATTACAGATTCCACGTCAGACGACAGCCATGTGTTGAAACGCCGAGGACTGGTGCTCGAATAAGACGCGGCCAAATATTGTGCAGCGTGCGTAAATTTCCCTGTAAACACACACACACTGTAATCCTCACCATATTCCGTTTGAGCTTTGCTTCCCCTCCTGTCCCAATCTGCCGGTGGCCTGAGGAAGTTGCTGTCCTCTGTGTTGCTCCCATAAGAGCGCTCATTCTCCTCTGTTTGATGAGTGGAGGAAGACGAGGAGGAAGAGGACGACGACGACGACGACGAAGTGTGAGGCCACCAGTTCCTCCAGTTTGGCGAAGCCCAGTTGGGCTTGGTTTCCTTTCGGAGGCCTTTCTCTGGTTCATGGCCCTCTAGTCCATCCACCACTTCAATGGTCACCTGCATTAAGAGAAGTCAACTCAAAGTCAGTAAGAATTGAAGAACTATCGATGGTGGCACTTCCTGGTACCCCGACACACAGAGTTACCCACTCCCTGTTTTCTGTCCTCACACATGTGCCTCCCAGATGAGGGGGGAACTCTACCCCTGCCCCGCAGTCACCCTCCCACCTCTCGGGCTCTCTCCACCTAAACACAAAGTTCAAAGGGCGATTCAGCCTCCTCCAGACCATGAAAGCCAGATGAATCTCAGGATCAAAGACACCCCCCCACCCGACCCCCCCTTCTCCCATAGCCTCACGCCCTTGCTCAATTGGTTGCTCTGCTCTCTTCCACTTTGTTCGTGCTCAGATCTGGCAGCGATGCCCTAAGAAATGGAAAGACCCCCTTGCTAGATTAGACAGGAGAATGATTTAAACATGGCAGCGGTTACTCGACCATCTGCATCACTGAGGGACTTATGGGCAAGGGTCTGCCGCACATTTACATAAGCTGCTGTCTGTCTCCCATCACACGGGTTAGCAGTGAAGCATTGCCGGTTAGCATCTGCTTTTCAGCTGTCATTATGATCGACGTGAGACTTCACCGTGTCTCTTCAGCTTTGCTGCGAGCCAGGAAGTGTGAAAAGGGACAAGGGGGGCAAAAGGAAGGAGGAAAGGCGACAGAAGGGGGTTAACGACATGCGCCAAACTATCCTCCTCCTTCCTGTTTGATCTTCCTGTCCTGTGTGCTTGAGTACCCAGGACAGACGATGAACAGACGATTAATCAAAAAGCGGCAAAGCATGCTGGCAGATGGGGAAACACGTGCGTTTACCTGAATGTTGGGATTCTGTCCATTGATGTCAGCTTTGGAGAGGTCGGGGAAGTTGTGCAGATCTAGGAGGAAAGCGCCGGGGCCGTCCTTGTGTACGCTGCCGCCCTGTGCCCAGGGGAGGGTTGCAGGCCGATGGGCCAGTCGGTGTTCTGGACCAGACTGTCGGTCTTGAGGGGCCAGCTGGGCTGAGGAGCTGCTTTTTGCATTTATGTTGTTCTATTGAAGACAGAAAGGAGGGCAATGTTAATTTGTCATCACTTTTTTAAAAAATCGAATTGGTTTGGTTTGGCTGTAAAAACTAAGTAGCCCTATATGTAAGAAATCCAGGGTTTGCACACTCAGCAACATTAAGATTGATCTCTCGTGTTGACAGAGGTTCACTCAACCATGACCTCTGTCATAAATCCTGCAGACAGTGGACTACTGGGAGCCCAGAAAGAAGGAGCCACTGGGATAAACATTCTGTGTGTCTGCCTGCTTAAACCAAAATATAATCTGTCAAGAACTTGCATTCAGAGCCAATGTCACAGCTAGACTGTATATTTTTCCATTTTTAACTGACAGAGTATACTTCTGCTTTACCATAGAAATATAACGTAGACATATATAGCATGTGCTGATGGTGGCTGGGAGAAAAGAGCCATGTAGGTCCTATGGTTTTCCTGCTTTGGGGCTACACAGAGAAACCTAAGCAAACATTGCAAAAATAATTACATCTGCCATCTTGTAGGCAGAAAAACATTTGGTGCACTGACAGGAGTGTTGTAAATTCATCCCAGAAGGACACTTGAGGCGTTTGTCCCCTATCAGGTATGCACAGAAGGAGCAATTGGACAGCCGTAAGCAGTCGGCAATCATCCCCGTTGTGGGGTGGCAGAAAATAAGATCAAAAAAAGCCATCAATCACGCTCCTTGTTTTCTTTTTTCACGTCCCGTTTCTTCCTGCCTAGTGTTTTTGTGGCCAGGCTGAAGCCTGAGAATATGGCAGCGGCGCTGTACGGTTGCGGTGGCCAGTCACAGACAAAGTGTCAGCTCAGCCACATTGTGGTGGGTATAAAAGCCCCCAGTGGAGCTGTTTGTGTCCAGCCAAGGTGCACTCCGGGGCAATATAGGCGCTGTAAATGGAACGGCACAGCAAGGGAGGAAGGATTATAAATGTAACTTGTATTCAAGCGAGGCGGCTGCACAGAAAGACTTCCACATCCACTGAGCACTGCGTTCCTTAGTTCAAAACCAGATGGAGATAATGTGATAATGGATTTCAAAGAATTTTAAAACGTTCAAATCCCATCTCTTAATTTGAGCGATTGCTTTAATTACAACGATTATACCGCTGGCCATAACTTTGAGAAAGAAGAGCAGATGCATCTAAATTGTTGCTTTGAACCACACACACAAAAAAAAGGTTATAACTTACATATGACGACAAGTTTTTAATGACAATTTATGTCCACAATTGTAAAATCTGACATTCTGAAAAAGGAGATTCCAGCTAAAAACCACAGACGTCTTCACAACCAGCCAATTACGGCAGAGAGCTCAGTACTGGAAAACATCATTCCAGCAGCGTCGGCTATCGACCCTTTATGCGAACATCACAGGGCTCTCTTTGGATGTATCACAAGTACTTGGACTTTGAGATGCCCATGTGATAACCCTGCCTTTCAAGTTCCCAGTCTTCAGATTTCAGTGGCTGTAATTGAGCCCCGCTGAGGGAGGAGGAGGGGACGAGGGGGGGCAGCCCTGAATGCAACACTCACAGCTTCAGTCCACTGTGTAAATGCAAGCACACATCTGTAAACAAATTAAACAGGTGTGGTTGATCTTATCTGGGAGGCCACCTCTTTTTTTTATACAAATGCTACGAAAAGTTACTTTTTTGCCGTTTCCCTACAACTCATCGTTTATGGAAACTTATCCAAAGACTCTAAGACGATTAATCAAAGCACAAAAATGACTTTTCCCCACGTGTTTGTCTTGCAAAAGAAAGCATGGAGGTAGAAATCTTTTTTTTTTAACCATGAAAACCCAGTCGCAGTGTTTACAAAGAGATTATTCCTCAATTATGCCATCTAGTCATATCAGAATCTTCTGTTGTTTCATATTATGGGTATCTACAGACTTATTATTTAGTCTTGACACAAATATGAATACTTTACAGTCAAGCTTTAACATGTTCTCCATTATGCTGGAGTCACTGCTGCTCAGTGTTGAAGCTTGCTGAGCTGCAACTCGATTGTAAACACAGAGTTTGGCAGCTAATAGGCAAATATTGGTAGTTTATCAGCACTAATTCCACCTAATCTATGGCTTAAACATTAATTATATTGCAAACAAGGGGGGGGGGGGAAAGCACCATATTACAGAACTTTTTTCCATTTTTTTCCATTTCAAACTGAAATAAATGTGAACTATTGTGCTGCACTAAAAATAAAAGCAGTCATTTACTATCAAATTGTATTCAGTAAATTTTCCACTGTATCCATTTGCAGTACGAGCCATCTTAAAGATAGTTTCCAGACTAGATCATTTAAAGATTGTTGCTCAAATGTCACAGAAAGTGGAAGGAGAGTTTTTGCTTTGCTGTGATGGCAAATTGTGTCTCTGTACATGTGGTAGACCTGCAGTAGATTAAAAACTGAGCTAGGATCACATACAGAAGTTAAAAACGTGGAATTCCCAGCCTGTAGATACTTCACTTCAACATCTCTGTTATTTACAAATCACTTGGTCTTATCGTTTCTCTCTCTGCCACCAAAGACCAAAGAAACATTTACTTTTTCTGTCCGTCCTCACAAAGTTGCAGCCGTCAGCTTGACTTAATAATTCATGTTTCATGCTTTCCTTTTGCCTTTGAACAGCCGGCTTCTCGCTTTCCTTGGTGCCACGAGCAGAGATGATGGTTTTCTGACTGCCATTGAGCATTGAACAGCATTCTGACATCATCGGTCACCAATATAAGCTGCTTTTTGTCGCTCTAGATTTCCGTGTTATGAGCTCGGCAGTGTTGAAGGACAAGTCATGAAATGTTACACCCCCAAATTATTGATTTTATGTTTTTTCCCCTACTTGCCACTCCAAGAATGTGCTTTTTTTCTACGTCTAACTTTGCTCTCATACAGTAACAGTACACAGAAAAAACTCATTTGAATGTTAAAAAAATCAGCAGTGTTCCCGATCACTCATCTGAGATCCGCCTCGACAAAGTAAAATGCTTTAATTTGAAGATCAAAAGTGACACACAAGTCTTTGGTTCGTCTGGGGGGCCTCCCAGGATGTCCCCACCACCACCCCACCCCAAAAAAAGCCATTAATGAACACTTGCACACACAAGCCACCCCCTTTACATCCTCACAGTATCTCTTCTTCTTGTCCCGCTTCCCCCTTTTTCACTTTGTGAGGGCTGCTTAAAGGGGCATGACTCTATTTTCAATTGGGAGCAACTCAGGGGTCCTTCCCCCTGGGAAGCTGGCAGGAAATGAAGGCCGTCCACATTGTGCCAGATGCTTTTCAACACTACACTTCTGTAGGTGGAAGAGAAAATCATCCTTTCCCTAGTCACATGGCGTACCCAAATGTTTGCTTACATGAAGAAACGGTGAAGATACAAGCCATGGAGGACCTCTTGAAAAGAAAAGCACAATTTCATAAAATCTGACTGCATGCATTTTCATTTTTAAATTTAACTGATTTCCCGCAGCCACAGAGGCCTTCCTGCTCCAGCGATGATAATAAGCCTCAGACAAAAGAGTTTTCTCTTTCCACTTCAGGTGCATGGAGCTGCATCCTGCCAATTGTTCTTCTGTGAATGGCACTTTAAATATGACACCTCGGGATGACAATACACCCCTTGGGCTGTGACAAGCACGGCTGAAAGATGACATCACGGTCTTCAGTGGAGGGTCAGTGAAGCGTATCTGCAGTTAGTCGCAGCGTTTGTGAGCAAAGAAAATTTACAAAAAAGAAACCTCAAGGCTCGTCTGGCTTCTTCTCCCTTGTAAATCTGGACGAATGTCAAACGGGATCCTGAAGCTGGGATATAAGTTGGCATGAATGAAGTTTATTTATTTATTTTTACTGCGATTCAGCTGGAGAAACTCCCTGCTACTCCTCATCCGATCCAGCATTTGGCCATGTGACAAATATTCAATAAATTCCTGGAATATTTCCTCAGCTTTGCATGGCCTTATATCCCACACAACACGGGCTTGTTTGGCATATACGCGGGTGTCACAACGATGGCAGTGATCTGGTGAAGTAAAAATTCTTTCCATTCATTTCCCCTAAGCCCCATTAAAGCATTTACACAGGGATACCATTCCAGTAGGCATAAATACCCATTTATCACCAGGAGAAGAACAAAGTATTTCAGTAGCATGCTAAATATACATCAAAAAGCAGCTGAAGGATGCTTAACACTCTCTAAAAAAGCCTGTTGATCCCAGACCCGTCTTAACCCGCAGGTCAGGATTTGGGGCTCTGCTGGAGACTGTGCGCTTTATGCTTTATGTTAAAATGGGCAGTTAAAACCATTAAACCTGCCTTAAGTGCTGTCGTGTTGACAAATGTCTCCTCCAGTGAACTTTTGTTGGGACGCCTTCTAAAGTGGACCACAAGCTTTTAGCAAAACTGTCTTTTGACCATAGTGTCTTGAGATTTCCAAACTTTACAGTCTTGCTTACACTAGATTACACCAGATTTAAAAAGTGAAGTTTAAGGTTTGACCTGAAGCGGGTAAATGTTATGACTTGTCCTGCAAACACACCCTGGGCAGGAAGTGGGCACCTTTAGGGCTTCAGCTCTGACCCCTCTGCCTTATCAAGTGTTGGCCTGGATGACAGTGATGAGCCTGTGATGACAGAGGCGTGCCTGCAGCTAGCATTTAAATCCCCGACAACAGGGAGGTGTGTCTGGTGTGGGGCACTGATCTCTGACCCTGCCTCATCTTCTACCCCTCGGCTGGCTCACCACAGATCCCCGGGGGACATCCCGTGCGTATGTCAATCTCCATTCACTCACAGGACAACCCCCCCAGGTAATGAAGGTTTGTTTTACCTGGGCTGCATAATCATATGAACATTTGATCAGAACCATCTGCGAGTGGACACCCCTCAGATTTCCCAAATTTAGTGTCAAATTTCCCTGAAGATGTCTCCTTATGGAAAAACTAAACTAAACAAAAAAACAGCAACGAGGCTACTCACAGATTTCCCCCACTCACCTCTGTAAGCGCTGTGCTCTGATCCAGGCTCACAGTTACATTCCCTTGGGGAAGCGGATTGCTCCGCAGCACCGTGATGTGCAAGGTAAGGAGAAGAAGTCCCAGGAGCAAGAGCAGTTCCGCCGCCAGTCGCACCATCCTCTTGACGCGACCGCTCTTTGGAGCCCGCGGTGTGGTCGGAGCTCCGACTCCGCCTCCTCCCGGTGCAGAGACTCCAATCTCCGGATCCGCCGGGGACGAGGAGCCGCAACACCACTTCGAAGCCACTTCGGGAATCACAATTGCAAAAAAATAAAAATAAAAAAATAACAAAGAATGAAGGGAAACGGAGCGGAGGTGGGGCAGCAAAAATAGTTGAGAAAGAGAGAGAGAGAAAGAGTTTTTAGTTTGGATCCAGTGTTTTTTCTCTGCAGATGTTTGTATTGTCCTGCGTGAAGGTTGTCCCTCTCACTGAAGGTTCACAAAGTTTGATCTGAAGACAAACGCGGTAAGCCAACGCTGATGTGCCAATCAGTGCGGTGCAGCGAATCCTGCAGGGCCGATCCAGCGTGCAGCATTAACGCTTTCCTTTCTCCGAGCTCGGGAAACTTGCAGCCCCGTGTCTCCCCCACACGCTGAGCCTCATGCTTCAGTTTCCCCAACTTCCACCTCAGCCGCTTTACGCATTTCTCGTCATGTGCGCGCTCCGCGTTAACCGGCGCATTCTCCGGTGAGCCCTAACTTTGGAGGGAATAAAGCAAAGTGCAGGTAGTTTAAAAAGTAGCTCTTCACTGTTCAAACTTCTCGACGGAGTTGTGTCTGCTTCATAAACAGCGCGCATCCATCCCGCGGGCCCCGCAGAAACGGAAGACTTAGGCTCGCGTGCGTCTTAACGAGTCGTAGGCCGCTGGTGGAGAGAAACCGAATCACACTACCGACACACGCTGTACTTGTTGTGCGCTCTTGAGGTGGTTTTATACCAAACGCCCCCGTGCAGGCGCCCTCCCCCCGGTTAACTCTTTCGTCCCTCTGAACCAGTCCTCGCAAAACTGAAATCCGGTGGAGCTTTTCACGTCCACAGCATTCCTGAGAAAGGTGAAAACTGAAACACCCAGAAAGTATATTGGTACCCTCTGCTTTCCGCTGCAGGCGATTTCCAAAAGTGCGCTCTGGTCACCTGATCAAAATATTTAAAACAGAAGTAAATTTTATAAGTTACATTTTCTTAAAGGAGCATGTTTGATATGTGAGATTAATTAATATGACATAATTTCTTATCAAATCAGACAAGCAGGAAACCCCCCACTATGTTTGGACAATGGAGACTTTAAGTATCCACGGTGGTCCTGGGAGGCTCTGTGGTATACGCAAGCGCCTCGCAGCGCAGAGGTAGACACCCAAAGCGGCTCTGCAGGAGGTCTGCACATGTTGGCGTGTGTGCAGCAACAGCAGCAGCAGCCACGTCTCAGATTGTGGAGAAGGTGTTGTAACATCTCACTTAAGCAGGACAAATGGTACATAATGTGATTAGCTGTTGTGAGACTATTTATTGTCCGCTTCAAAGGACAGGCCGCTGTGTCAAATTATGCACCAAGCAGGGCCGCTCGCTGCTTTAACGTGGGTGACAGCTCTGCTTGATCCACTTGGCCCGGAAAAGACCACGCTTTCCGTGTCATCTATCACCTGACGACGACTAACAAGATCCTATTACCTAGCGGTCATAAATGATTTGTAAGCGTCGTAACAGCTAAAATAAGCTCGGAATCATCCTGACATTGGTTTTCGTGGCACAATTCAACCCGCAGGAGAAAGACGCTTTATTTCTGTGCATGCGTAATCTGGGATCTTGGTGTAGGAAAGCGATGAGTGAGAAAAATCCACAGGTCTGGTGAACTGAAGCCCTGAGTTTACCTCTACTGGTGTAGCTGCAGAGTCTCCTGATGCCCGTTTGCACCAGAACGCATCATGGTCATTCCAAAGAAATCTAATGACCAACTTTAGGAAATAAAGAGCAGGTGCTTGAAGAGTTCAACAACTTAAATATTTAATAGAGTACCCCTGACATCATGTATAGAACCCCATGAATATCTGATGAGGCTGAGTTGGGTTTAAAACACACAATAAATGCTTTCAGCTGTCTTCTGCATTATTGCCCCAACCTTGACCTTTTTCATTATTTTCCCTTATATCAGTAGTTTCCAGCCCAGCTCTACTCCAGGCTTCAGTCTTTCTTAGCCCAGGAGAAGCATAGCTGTCCAAAGCATGCAAGTTCTGTCCTGTTTCACTTCAGATCTCTCGCTCTCTTTTTTAGACTAGAAAAATCTCTGTCTAAATGGAAAACAGAGAGCGGTAAGAATGGCTTGCCTGCTTTGGACACAGTGGTGGACATCAAAGGCGTAGCAGAGGATCCCTCTTCAGAATAGCAGCTACATGCCATTCCAATAAGTGCAGTGTATTTGGATCTGCAGTTCAAAAGAGGCTGGTGCAGGCAGGCAGGCAGGTCTCTGGGGCCTTGCCACCAGTAGTCTGGCTGCACAGATGTTTTGAATGCCAGCGCAGACCATTTGCCACTTTTGCTGAAGCTGAAGGCAGTTACAAGTGACTGGAAAGAAGCTCGGAAAGACTCGCGCTCCCCACCTTGCCTGGCAGTCAGTGTGTATTACTGAACTCTTGTCAGTTTGCCTCAGGAGCCTGTTTGAACTTGACATTTTTTGGAGTAGATTTTTTTTTTAAAAGTCCATATGTCAGTGACAGCTGTAGCTTTAAAAGTAGGTCGATTGCCAGCATGATTGCTTTTTTATCTAAACAGTCTTTTAAAGATTAGGACACATTTAACTAAAAATGACAGTTTTGTTGCTCATAGCTGTGGGATTTTACAAAAATAAATAAATAAATAAAATAAATTATGCAATCTGCTTCAAGTAAAGTAGAACTTTTCTTTTTTCATGTTTTAGGGCCATGAGTCTGTTGAAATGTATCCTGCAGCAGTCACTGTCATTCAGTTTCTTAACATGTTAGTGTTGGATAATGAATAATGCAACAAAAAGATGGAAAAAAAAGCCACAGATAGGCTGTCCTCTCCCAGCTTAATTTTAAGCTCAAAAGTCATCGTCAAATATCAGATTTTTGGAGTAAACCTTTCTCCAGCTGTGCAGCTATGCAAAAATATTGCCGGTAAGTCTCGGCACGTTAGAGTTTGCCTTTCTGCATAATAACACTGGAGCTTAGTATTTGAAGACTCCATGTCTGTGACGCACCGCGTTAGGGCAGAGGATGAATTCAAGCTTTTCAGCTTCTATCTCCACACGTCTCCCTCCTGCTGCAAACCCACGCTGAATTTTTAACACTGCTCACGTTTAGAGTTAAGGTGAATGCAAACAAAAATGAATAACAGGCATCCGTTAGACGTTAGAGCACCCCGCTGGGGTGAGGCTACCTTTCCCCATCTCCTCCAGATCTTTATGAAACAGCACATTGGTATGACATCACAGATTTGCGGATTAAAGAAACTGTTTTCCATTGTTGCTGGCTATAGGAGCCAGATGTGAGATATTCACTTACAGCACAAAGCGATCAAGTACAGAGAACAGATTTCAAGAGTTAGCTGTTTTTTTTGGAAACTTTTATCTATGTTTGTACTTCATTATGTTTCCCAAGAACTGCATATTGCTTTTTTTAATCTCCTCTTGTAAAATGTTATCACTATGCTGTTTATGGCGAGGCAAACGCAAACATAAAAACATCCCGAGGAAAAACAAGTGCAGACAAGACCAAATCCGACACACTGTGAACACACATTCATCATCTATCTATAATCCTTCCTGTGTTAATCAAATGATTACCACATACCACGAGAATTTAGAGTTCAGAGCTAATTGCTGGGTAAGGTTTCTGTTGGCTCAGGTGCCGCATGCTCGGCATGCTTACCTTCACGACTGTAACGCAGTGTTGTGCGTGAAAGGGAACAGCAGGTCTTTAAAACATCAACAATTAAGCTGTTAAGACGTGGTGAATAAGAGCAGTCTCGCCACAAAACAAGCCATAACACCTTTTTTATTCTGCACGCGGGCTGTTGAGATTTAACTGCATGTCAAAGAAGTAATTGCTGCATGATCTATTATTTACAGAAAGGCTATCATTTACTGTGGAGATGAAAGTGGTGTTTCACTGGAGACGTTTTTATAAAAACAGTTCACCGTGGAACACAAAATCTTCCTTTTGCTTGATCTGTTCAGCCACAAGTAGTGTAAACATTCATGCATCAGGATATAAGTTACAAAGGGAAGACTCTTTGGAAAAAAACAAAAGAAAACATGCCATCTGGAAGGTGAATTTATTATTTGGAAGGCATTCGTGCACAGCATTTGGGAACAATGGGTATAAAAATCCTCAAAATTTACTGAAACAGCAGTTTGGAGATTTGTCAGTTTCTTAAAGTATAAGTAAATAGGATTGTGTATTACTATCTAACTATTACTGCCATTGGCATCTCTAAAAAACTTCAAATATTAATTTAAGAGAAGCAAAAAAGTGCTTCCATAAAAACCCGTCAACGTCTAAATATAGACATAAGTAATTAGAAAAAATCTGCAAAAAAGCGAGCCCTCTTTTAATCTTTAAAAATGCCCTCAGATGTCAGTGCAGAGGAGGTTAACATCGAAAATGAACAAAACAACATATGATTTTCTTCCACGAATAAATAACTCAAGAATCTTGAGATTTACACCAATCCAAAAGATGCTCGTGCATTCATTTCACATATACATATATTCATAAAGAAACGGCATTTCAAGAGTTCAAAACATTTGTCTTTTAAAAAAGAACGAATACACAGTCCAACATTATGATTTAACACACATAAAAAACAAAAAAAAAACCCAAACAGCTGCCAAATATTTGGCTCTTCTCCTGCTGTCTGATGAATTCACTGTGTGCTTATGATTGCTCAGTTTAGACACTGTGAAGTCAAAGGGTCAAAGATCATATCAGCTGTCCAGCTCGAAGTCTGTCTCATCGCACAGGTCGGGCTGAGGGGAATATTTCCGCCGCGAGAACTTCAGGCAGAGAAGATCTCCCACCTCATTCATACAATCGAGCACCTGAGTACAATGGAAAGTCTCAGAGCATGTATGTTTCATATATATCCAAAGTATCAAAGTGGGAAACGCTCGTGTGTGTTTGTACCTGGTTCAGCATATCCCGGGTGTGTGCAGCAGATACACAGAAGCGAGCTCGGGCCTCTGTGATCGGCGTTGCTGGAAAGCCGACCACAACTACGCCGATTTTTCTCGCCAGCATTTCTCGCGCAAAAGCCCTGATCAGCATAAAAAAAGAGAAACGGGTTAAACACGAAGCACACAAATGACTTTAGCAACAGGAGGGCTTTTTTTCTACTTCTACTTCTTCTTTTTTTGAGTCCTCCTTTTCCGACTGAATGCAGTCAGTTATAATGTTGTCACATTATATTTGTTACAGCACCTACATAACACGGCAGTGTAACTCATATTTACGATTTCTGAGTTCACCGAAATGAGCATGCAAGTCACATTACAATGGGAAATGTTTTGGTGCTATGCCTCATCAAATGTAAAATCCATAGGAACGCTGTTCCTTCTAGCCTTTCCAAATGTTTAAATATGCAATCGGGACGTGTGGTTTGCGAGGCTTGTGATAATTTCTGCAAAGTACCATAAATTAAAAAGGGTGCAGTAATTGTTTTGACGACCTCAGAGCAAGTCTGTTCATTTTAACAAAGCCAACCTGCTCTGGCGCACTTTACCGTGGACAGTTTGAAGAGGTTAAAACCTTCAAACGAGTTCTGAAAGTGGTTTGATGAATCTGATCCGGTATATTTTATATAAACGCGGTGATGAGTATCTACAGAAATATGTTCAATGCTAATAAACGGACTTCAGTGTTGTTATAGGAATAAATATTATGGCTCTGGAAAAAAAATCATTTATTTTTTTTGAAACAAGGTTTGGGGACCTGTGAAATTTCAACTTTATTACAATAAACACTGATACTCACGATAGCAGAGCGATCTCAAATCACAGGCTATATGATGATGCCATCTGATTAAGGCAATAACTGAGCAGAATTTGTATTTGTGCAGATATTAATGTTGACTGTCATATAATCAAGGAGACTTGATTACATACCAGCGTGGGAGTCTAGGGTTATACCAAATCAGTACCCGATGTTGCCTCTTAAGAGGTTAAAGACATCATAACACTGCACAAATGATTGATGGAAACTCTGGAGACACAGCTGATCAGAAGACGCACGTGATGCTATACTGAAGCTAAGAACAAGGAACATCCTGATCATCTGGCTCTGTAAAAGTGTTTTCATGAGTGTTTCTGTGTGCTTACACCACTTTGGCTGGCATGTAGAGCAGCACTGGAACCACAGGTGAGTCATTATTGCCGTAGATGATGAAGCCCATCTCCTTCAGTCTGGATCTGAAGTATTTGGTGTTCTCTGCCAGTTGGCGAATCCGTCTCAATCCTCCAATTAAAACAAGGACACCAGCAGATGTACATGAGTAAAGCACCTTTTTTCACTGAATTTCCCCTCTATATTTGTACCGCGCCCTGTAGGGAAGGACATTAACTGTCAGTAGTAGCTAATGTACTGTGAGTCCTGTGCAGTGCCATCTCATTCTGAGTCCTGCACCTCCATCTGGGCCATTCCAGCCTCCTCTATGAAGTTGTTCATGATTACAGCTCAGCTGCAGCAGCAGATGGTTCAGTTTTGTCTGCCTGACAGCATGGTATATGCGCTTGCATGTTGCCAGAGTGGGGGTCTCGCAAATTGGATATGATTGATTTTGCGTGGAATTAGTGACTGTGGGCTGCCACGAGAATGTAGCCGTGACATATAGTGAACACGAATAATGCTTAAGCATCACACGCATTTCCTATAAATTCACTGCACTAGAAGATAAATCACAGGCAGCAAAGGCGGCTTGTTCTGCTGACCCTCTGTGTTCCCGAACAATGCGAATCACTGGGGAGCCCGCTTGCTCTGTAGCTGCTGCAGAGTTTGGCATGGCCGGCCTTGGAACACAGCTCTGTTTCCCTCTGATTACCTGGGAACAGATTGGCAGTTCTTTCAAAGGGACGTAAGAGAGCACTTTAAATCCCCTTATCTCAGAAGAGGGAGAAGGAGAGAGAGGGAGAGAAAAGG
>NW_024582568.1:644943-676457 GCF_018398535.1 Haplochromis burtoni
GCCTTCCCTCTCATCTATAAGACAGGTCAAGGCAATTTTTTTCCACAACAGATATTTCACTGGACTACGTCAGATACAATGCATGTCTGCTTCAGAGTCAGATGAAAAAGTTACTCATCTCAGCAAGAAACTGCAGCATCTACCTCGACCGCAACGCAGCAGGGTCTAGTCCTTGAAGTGATGACAGAAGCGTTTCATTTTGTTTGTCACGGCTGCCTAGCTTTGCCTCATGGCGCATGCTGTAAATACTGTAAATTTGGTATAACTCTAATGTGTAATCTGTCATTACTTACTAGGCACTAGATGCACTAATGCTACTCCCGTTAGCACTCCTTCCATTACCAGGAGCACAGCTACAATAACTCAGAGAGAATTGCCCCGGTGGTATCGCGTCTGGTCTGGTAACGACCGCTTCCCCTGCCCTCGTGTCTGATGCCATTAGAGCAGCAACTTTTCAGAGCAGCAGCGTTCTCTACAACACACACATGAAAATGATTTCCTCCACGATAGGGTCACGTGTGCTCAGGGACTGCACGTCTCCCTGCTCCTTACCGCTGCAGACCCCTGTAATTGCTTCCACATTTTCTGACCAGCTGTTTGCATTTCCCTGCAGGTCTCACTGCTAATGTTAACATCGGTGGTGTCCTCTGGATTCCGTTTGCTGTTGTTTCCATAAAAATTATATAAAGGTGTAGAAATTTTTTTAAACCAGACATGCAAAGAACGTGTGACGGCTGCTATACTTACCCTCTGTGCTTCCATCTTTTCCCATGATGCACTTCATTGCACGTATTATCTGCTCAGTTGCAGGAGGGGACATGGCCGTGGCGTATACTGCACTGTGAGAATGTGTCCGCAGGTAGTCCACCAGTTCCTGCAACATGGGATACAGAGTCAAACGCTGAAAATGCACAACTGCACAACTATTCACAGAAAACAAAGCAACAGTTCTGAACCTCTTGTGTGACCCTGCAGTATATTCAAACACCACTAGGGAGAGCTCATGTATAATCAACACCTGAGAAGCAATTAAAATACTTCAAGTCGTTTCTCTGTCACTGTGACTGTCTTGGCACTGACTGTAAAATAGTCCTGGATCCTTTCCTGCTCTCCACTCTGGGGTGGGGGAAGCCAACACATGAATATGAGAAAGAACCAAAGTCAAAATGAGCCAGAATGAGGTCTGTCGTGCTCATTATTCCTAAATGTCAGCAGGAGATTAATTCTGCTAGTGGCTGACAAGAGAAGAGGAGGATTTCAGGAAACCGATTTGGTCACGGGTCCCTAGAGCGTATGTGTGTAAGCGGCCTGAGGTTGGGGAGCTGTGACGGGCTGCTGCTCGGTGGCAAGCCGGGGTTGCGGGGTGATGACACGTAAGCCGGAGATGCTGTCTGGCCACCGCTTCCACTCACCACCATCTGTCCCTGCTGGGCGGTGGCTGCGGCTTCCTCAAGCGCACGAGGGGGAAAGGATTTCAGGGGAAGTGCTTGAATGTAGGATAAGAACCCTGAAACAACCTGACATCTGTTTTCGTTTAAGGCGGGAGATTTTCACAGCTTTGTGGTCCTGCAGGATTACGGTGCAACCAAGATAAACCGTTTAAGAGGACACGTCCAAAATTCATCTCATGCTTGGGGCACAGACTGACAGCTCAGAGGGTTTCCTCAGCCGCACGGTGGCCACAGCACCGATGTGGGAATACGTGTTCACAAAGCCCTGGAGTAGAGGTGCTTCCAGAACAGCAAGCCCACTTGAACTTCAACAGATTTATTTAATAACCTAATTTCAATCTCATCCACATTTTCAGAGATGGCCTAATGAATAAAGACTCCTAAATATAAGTTTGCAGTGACATCGAAATAACTCTGGGTGTATTTATTGGGGTATTTATTTTTGGTACCCTCATAAAATAGCTATAACATGACTGCTTTCCAGAGCACATCTGCACAGTCTTTTGTTGGTCAACCCAAATCCAGTTAATGTAGGACTTGGGGTATTTCACCACAACAACAAATACGTCAAATCTAAAGGTTCTCTCTCTTTTCCTGCCTTTTTTCCTTTAGGACTTTACTGCAGCCAGCTGTCACACCAGGAAGAGTGTTCATACTTCAAACATTATCATGCTTGTTAAAAGTCATCCTGTTAAATCTGGAGCGCAGTTCTGATGCCTGCCACAAGAAGGGGCTGGCCCTCTGCCAGCTTTACCTTCTTATTATGGCAGAGCAGGGCTGGGGGAAACTGAAGGGGAAAGAAGGAAGGGTCCCTCTCTGAATACCTAATTCAAACAACATGGTCGTTTCTGTTGTTGCTTTCTAATCAACTGCCACAAAACTGGTGTGGTTATGTACCAAAGTGTACTATTTAATGGAGTAAAAAAAAAGAAAAGGAAAAAAAAGTGCCCAGAGACGCAGCCTGGGGAACATTTGTGGGACATGTGAGGGCTAAGCGAGAGGGAGTGCGTATAATTGACTTCCATACATTTTTAATAAACAGCCGTGGCGCAGAATATAACATGCATCATAAAAATTTACATTTCAAAATCTAAATATTTGAAAATACTCTTGTGTGATGTTTAAACCTGCTCCGGAGCCAGAAGGGTTAATTGTGTTACACAGTGCTTGTCAGGTTATTTAAACCATGTCAGGATTTAAAAAGCCGGCTCATTAATTTGATTTTCTGTGATGCTAATTCACCCAAGGCTGTTGGGATTGTTTCAGTGCGATTAATCCAATCAGCTTATTTTCTTAAAACATTCAGTCACGACCCTATTTTGTCCAAGGAGTGTTCTTTCCATTTTTAATTCTTCTGTAAAGCAACAGGTCTGCGGCAGTTCTTCCCTTACACAAGATTGCTATGAACTGGCGATGTGGAGGGAAATGAAAACAGCGATGATGGATCGTATTCTTTTGAGAAAGCCGGGGAGGCTGATAAATGTAACAACATCACTGCCGTGTTGACGATAGAGTCTTATCTGTCCAGTACCCCTAAAAAGGTCAGAAAAGTGTCAAGTCTGGAGTGTCCTGGAAAGCTTATATGCATTGGGAAGTAGCACTGAGGACCATGACTGCTTACTTGGTCCCTTGTATGTAACATAAATACACGAATACTGAGAAGCACTGATCAAATGAGAGTAAACTTGCAGTAACCTTTTTCCCTGCGATATAGCCTCCAGACGCCCCGAAGCTCTTTGTAAAAGTCCCCATCATCACGTCCACATCAGCCGGGTTCACATTAAACAGCTCGGTCACACCCCTCCCTGTTTGGCCCACTGCTCCGATGCTGTGGGCTTCATCCAGGTACAGGTACGCTTTATATTTCTTCTTCAGAGCGATGACTTCAGGCAGTAGCACCACTGAACCCTCCATGCTATTGGCAGAGAATCGCACACACACACAAAGCATACGTGTAAAAAGGGATCAACATGGACACACACTTTTAAGAAATTACAAACCAAATTGTTAAAGTGATTAACTTTAAAAGGAAAGAGTCTGACCCTGAACTAACCATATCCACAGCAGAGCATCTCTGCTTCTACAAATGCATATTATATAATCTGACACGCCACAGTCTTCCAAGAATCTTTCCTGCTGGCCTCTTTCACTTTACTCCCACCTTTCTTCCATTTCTTCCTCCCCTCAGATGCAAACCTTTTAAGGCTACAAATAGACAGCATGAGTGATTATACGGCTGGGGACTGGAGCAATCCCAGACCTGCTCTGGTTGCTATGGCTGAGAACGTCTGCAGCCCAAATGACATAAGACAGGGTTTCACCAGGACCGATGTGGACATCAAAGGCAGACTCGGGCTATAGCTAAAGCATGCGTACTCTTTATCCAAGCCTTTTGATGTTGCTGGGAGGTGATAGACGGAGCATTAGTTCTTTCTGTGCTTTGCTGAAAGGCGCCATTTCATTCTCATGTCTTAGACATTACTGTCTGACAAAGACAGTCTGAGGATGTGCAATTAGGTTGTCTTTCAAAGTACCAGGATTGTTGTGGGACTAATTACATTATATTAAGACCAGCTGATGGCCACGTTTAAGGCTTTCTTCTTTTTTTGATGAAAAAAAATTGACATAAAACAAGTAATTTTCACAGCATCATATTTTACTTTAGGAGGACTAAAATGCAAGTGCAGCTGAGAGCAAAAAGAGGGAAGAAAGGAGAACAGAAAATGGCCATGATAAACAGTTGGAGCTGGGGGTGTAGCCAAGTCAATCTCTATGGCTCCATTTGGCCTTGATTTGGAGCTAATGAGCAGATGGAAAGGGTCACTAAGACTCAGGATAGCTCACTGGCAGGAGAGGCAGACAATACCTTTCTCCTTTCTACGGTAATCAAATGGTACCCGACCACATGCACATGCACACACACACCCATGCACTGCCATACGCTTGCATACACACAGACAATTTATTATTCAAGAGCGCAGAAAAGGAAGCGATTGAAAAAGAGACCATAACAGGGACGGCTAAGCACAGGATCACCTCAGGTTATAAATTAAAATTTCTACTCAAATCGGGCTGTGCAAAACCCTCCGATAGACCACCCGGAAGCTCATAGTTAGAAAGACTGATACAAGAGACCCAAGACATGTGTCTGTGAAAGTAGCTATGTTATAATGTGTGTGGGGTGTAATGATGGCTGACCTGTAGATGCCTTCCACCACGATGAGAATCTTTTTCCAGGGCCTGTGGGTCCGAGGCTGTCCTGAGCAAACTGCTTCTTTTAGCATCTTCTCCAGACTCTGCATGTCTGACAAAGGTGCACACAAAACATCACATAAGGGAGAATAAGAGGAAGAGACATAGCAAAAGAAGACAGACCCTAACAATAAAAAAAAGTATGCCAGCAATCCTAGTTTGGATATGTGTTATGACACAGCATACAGGATAGCACTCCAGTGCTATAGCTTGTGCGGAACACCGAACATCAACGCAAACCCGAGAGTGGGAAGAAATCATTTCCACTGGGGCAGATAGTTCACGGATTTCACAAGACACTACTTTATTTGCCAAAGACACCTTTCACAAACAACACACCGGAAATACCCTTGCACTGTGACGCTTACAAACACCTGAGATATCTAACTAGGTTAAAAATGTGGCTCAGCCTGTGCGATCTGCATATCTGCATTGTTTTTGTTACAAAAAATTTACATGGCAAAAACATTTCCCGGTGTCTAAAACTCAGTTATGACAATACTAATGATCCTTTAGTGCATACCAGCAGATGGCAGTATTAAACAGCTCCAGTTGTTATGAAAGTGTGTTATTCAAAGTATGACTGCAATCCAACCATTTCCTGCTGAGGAGTGAGGAAAGCTGTCGTGGCTAATAATCTGTCATAGATGATTGATGCTCCTACTTCAAAACAAAAACAGGTTCACTTAAGAGGCAACAGATGCTCCGCTGCTAAAATTCCTTCCCGAGGCTTAGCAGAACAATGTCTCGGCTGAGGAAAGCAGAAATGAAAAAAAGGAATTCACTGTGGCTTTCTGTCTGCACAGTCAAGAGTGAGCAAAAGATTATTTCACAGTGAAACACTGATATAAGATAAGCCGCAGCGTGATATGAGATACTGTATGACTGAGGATGGTTATCTTCAGCTTCGATCCATAAAATGATTCCACGATATCTTATCTGTGCTCTCACCTTCGGGGTACACACCACACTACTGGCTTAATAAATAAAACATAAATACATTTGATTATTCGAAAGAGTAGGACTACTGTCTGTGCATTATAACTAAACAACGTGGTAATTCTCACGCACATGTATGACAAATCTGCTGGACAAACCAGTTTGTCTGCTCCATAGTATGAGTTCCATCTCTGCTAAAAATAATCCTTGAGAGATTTTAGAGAGTGCTTGCACCAATAAGTATCACTACAAAAAAATACAAGCATTGGAGTTGTTCATAAATCTTTTGTTGTGGCATAACCCTCTATGCAAATATTAGAAATAAAAGAGTTTCTGAGTGCCTAGCACAGGAGGATTAGTGGCAAGGAGGGGTCAGCAGCTCAGGTGCCTGAGGGCTCTTTGCCTTTAGACAGGCCTCTGGGATCTGCTTTGAGGACCCATAACTGACTCTGCTTGTACCTGTCAGGAAAAATTTGCTGCCAGAGGACTGGCTCATTTGTGCTGTCTGCTGAAAGGACAGGGATGTATCTAATGCGAGCAATGGATGTTGTACCATCCACGCTTGATATTTTTCCTCTTGACAATATACCAGAGAACAAAAAGTTTAAGTAAAGATGATGTTTTGTTTAAAAAAAAAACCTCAACCCCCCCAACCAACTTCACTATTGCTTCACGGCTGCTGCTGCTGCTGAATAAAACATAAGCATGATTTCAAACCAAACCTATTGCATTAAACACAGAATGTAGGTCTTTCCTAAGGTAAATCCTGTACCACACAAAAGAACAGGAACCTGCTTCTCACAGCAGCACCAGTATACAATTAGGTGAAGAAAACACCTGATACTGTGAGCAGAAGTGGCTGCAAACAGTAACTGAAACTTTCTCAAGAGTCAGTTTGATGACAAAAAGGCACAGAAGGCGTGGTGGTTAAACGTAAGAATAATAATAATAAAAAAAGGTGTTGTTTTGTACTATGATGCATGGACTATTTATGTAATAGGTGATTGGACTCACTGTTGTGTTTGAACACTCGGATGGTTGCTCCTGACAGTCTGGCTCCCAAGATGAGAGAAGTGTGATTGAGCTCATCGCTTAGTATCAAACAACCCTGGAGAACAGCAAAGAGAAAAGACTTTATTTAAATTTCACAAGGTATGCTTTGTGCTTTCGGGGTAATAGTCAATTGTTTTGCTACTGCAATGCTGAGTCAAACATTTCTAATCTAATGCTCAAAATGCCTCTGCAAACACATTAAATGGGGTATATGACATACATTTTTCATTACAGATAAAAAGGTAAAACTTGATCTGTTGATGTTTTCTTTCTAACTGAAGAATGTGTGGCTAAATAAAGGTAGTTCACACCTCTTCACCTGCCCCTTAATCCAGGCCTCAATCATAATCAGGTCTGGTTCTCTGTGCAAAATAAGTTGTATGTACTGCATGTTAGCAGTTTTTTACTTCTTTGATGTCTGAAGTTCTGACCCACAGACGCATTGCAATTTTCATAACCGACAGCACAGTACTCCATGTTCCTTAAAAAAAATCAGTATGCAAATTAATTCAGTTGTTCCACTGAAAACCTCTCTGGTGCATTAGCATATATATACGGCACAAGCTCTAAGCATTTGACTTCATTAGTCTGAATGAGTCTTGTAGAGGCTATGTTGACACTGTCTCAGTGACAGATCTGCTCGGTTTGGCCTCGGGTCCAGCCAGCCTGCTCCCTGGTCTACCAGCAGCTGTCACTCTAATGTTGGTCTGCCTGCACAGCAAGGCCTGTCCTGGCACAGCCTGTCCCTGTAGGATAGAGCTGGCAGTGAGGGTTGACCTCCAGCCTCTGCAGGGTTACTGCGGGGGGCTGCAGCCTAAGGGGCTGCTACACCTCTTGAGCTGCATAAACGACCCTGTTCTCATCACTTAAACAGTCAACCTCCTCTTCCTCCTGTCCAGTCCAATCACAGATATTCATGCTGTGTGTTGCCCCTGGTAACCCACAGGCCTCTGCATCAGCCACTCTGGTGCACCGAGAGGCCAGAGGATGGGTAATCCCACCCTTGAGGAGTGCTCTTAACAAAAACTGCCCTTCCTTGTATATCTGACTGAAAGCAGCTATGCATGCCCAGATCCTCATCCTTCTGGCTACTGTTTTGTGTAATTATGATTTTAATTAGCAGCTGTGGGTCAGACTGTTTGCAGTTAAGTTTATTTGACTGTTCATTAATTGAGACAATACCACAGAAGAGAAAAAATCCAGACTGATATCTGCTGCATTGTGAAAATTACACTTGCAAAGATTTTCTGTATAATGCTGAGTGTATAAAATCTCACATACCCTGCCCACAAGTGCTGGAATATTCATTGAGTTGGTGGCGAAACCCATCCCATAAGTCATAGCGGACTCGACTCCAAGGAAATTGGCCACAAGTTGTTCTAGCTCTTCATGGATGCTCAGGTTGCCTATATGATAGAAATCAGAAAAAGATGACTCACCCCGACAACATCACTGTACCTGTTGGCACATCTGGTAATCCTTTAGTCTCTAGGCTTTGCCGGTCTTTGTCACCCAATCACAAGGTTTGTCAGAGATGAATGTCTCCTGATAAAAAAGTAAGAGACCCAGAAGCAAACGCCTGGATCAGCATCAGCGGCTCTTGCTGTCTGGGGATCTGAGGAGATTTATAAAGATCCAAGATGGGGTAAATTTGTAATTTAGTTCAACTGCCGTATTTCATCCCAGGTAATATTAAGGGAGTTCTAGCGAGGACTGAAATGGTTCTGTTGTACATTTTAGGACTGAGCCAGCTCAGGTGGTGATAACCCTATGTGACAGGTGGAGACCAGAATTCATTTGGAAAATTGATCAGATTGCAATCTGTCACCTGATGTGGCATTTTTTCAATTTTGTGCAATAAAGTGGGATTTTCAGGTACCTGCCCTTGTGCTTATCTGATAAACAGAAGAATTGCTGTTATAATTGTGAGCTATGGGGAGAGAAGTGGGTAATAAAAGGTGCACGTACACTGTATTTTATCTCTGCAGGGACGATGTTGTATTCTGTACGGCACAAAAACATTACAACATTTCAGTGCATCTGTGTTTACTGTAATACTACATTGTAGTTACCAGGTATTGCACACTGAATTAAAGCTACTTTGTAAAGCAAATTTCTAATGAGTGCTTATATAATACAATATATCACTACTGCATTAACATTTAAAAAACGGGGCATTAATTGCACACACGTGGGACACTAATCAATAACAGTCAGTAACCACAGAGAGCGAGCTTCAAACAGCCTGGATGGTTCAGGAAGGACTGGAGAAATGGTTATTGAGTTATGTGTATAAAAAAAACATAACGCAGAGAAGCAGTTCTGTCTTTATGGCGATTCCCATTCACTGCTTTCCATCAGGCCTTACGCCAAAATCGATTCATACATTTCCTCGACCGCTCAGGCTCACAGGCCCTGCCGGCATGTGCAGCGTCTTCTTCTTCTTCTTCTTTTTTTTTTTTTTAAATCAGGCTGCATTGACACTTGCTCTCTTAATACAACATTTTACTGAGCTGTGGCTTTTTAAGCGTGCCATGCCTTCTTATTGATATGTTAACCTCAGAAGGCCACTCTAGGTCCCGATACTCTACAGATAAGACAGTCAGGACGGAGCCTGATCACTTTGCTTAAAATAAAACCTACACCTTTTAAAAATTGGTCACTGTTCCTCTGAGTTACCATGGTCACCTTTGTGCTATCAAGGCTGGTTGATGAGAAGGACAGCCACAGTGAAGACTGTGCATGCAAATCTGATAGTTCTCATAGTTAAATCTGTTCCTTTTATTGGGAACTATATGACCGAGGAATTTTTAAGGACAAGAAAAGAGACAGAATAACAAAGGTTAATCATTTCTGACACAAACCTTGAGTCAGCGAACCATTATAAAGTTAGTGTAGCATGTTTTAATATATAAAAAGGCACAACAGCCCTATTGCACTAGTATACTAATACCAGAATTTTACTACCTTGTGTTTGATAGCTGTACCCAGTATATTTTTATGCATCTGAATGTTTGACATTATTATCTATTAATGATTACAGGAAAAGCGGTGCCAATAAGCTACCCATTAAGGTAACTCTATGAATGTTTGACATGGGTGTTTATTCACAGGGTGTGCTTTCAGTGCACTTTGTGTGTAGTTCAAAATGCCTTATTGATAATAAAAAAAAAGAAAAACACTCCCTGTGTGGGCTCGAAACATATTGTGAGTCATTTTTATTTAGATGTTCGGAACTGGAAGTTGACCTAAGTGTTTAACTGCATTTTCTAAGATGATTTAATATTGGAAAAGGTGAGAGGCGGGATGAAATTAAATTAATGATGTCAATGACTGACAAGAGTGAAATAGAAAAAAAAAAGAATTACATGTCTAAATGTTTTTTTTAATTACATTTTTTGTATTTTTTCTAAATTGCTGACAATTCAGTCAAAAGCAATGCTGACAATTTGACTTTGAAGATTTTCCACATGTCAACAGTAAAAGCTGCTGTGTGTGCATCACTAGTGCAACAGAGACGCTGGGATCTTTAATAATTTATGCACAATAATGTCTCATGGGAAGAATGCTTGTTATTCCTTAAGCTTCCCGGTGAGCCAGCTAAAACACGCATTAGAAACCCAGGCTAAAACAGTTGAATTTTGAAAGGGAAATAAACATGTAAATAAATCACATAGATGAATAATAGATGGTGTGAAGTGTGTATGTGCACACTCCACACCATCCATGTGTGTGTGTGTGTGTGGGGGCTTCAGCTTGTAGTCATACTTGCTCTGCCAAACATACGCATAACTAACAATCACATGTCCTTAAGTTCCTCTGATTTTCTCTCCTCTTGTCAAATAGCTGGTATCCTGCAACGCTCAGTGACTCCGCTTGATCTGAACTTGCATGTCAGCTAACCTACTGCTAGCCTGCTCTCTGCAGAAATAGCACATTGGTCTCTGAAGTGTCACAACGCAAACCTCGCTGAGAGGTTTGCTTTGTGAGAGAGAGAAACACTTTCCTGCGTCGCCTGTTCCTCAAGCTCTGTAAAGTGTATCAGCGGGGCTTTGGTGAAGAAACACCCAATTGATGGCCAATCATTCGATTTCCTCGCCGCACCATTGCAATTCTAGAATGTTACATCCACATAGACACTTAAATACCATCAAATCCAGAATGAAGTTCAAAGGACTTTCATCAGAAGCCACAGATCCCATTTACTTTCTGATCCTTGCTGTTATAACAGTTCCTTTGCATGCATGTACATATAGGTTTTTAATGTCAAGAGTGCTTTATAATGTTAGGTTTCACAAGACTGTAGCCCCCCCAGCTTCTCACTTTGGACCGATATATAATGATCTCAACGTATGCCCAAATGCTATATAATTTAGCAAAAGGTGAATAATTCATACAACACTGACGCCACTGGCAGATATTTAAATGTGCACGCCGTATGCAGGAAACCTAAAAAATGACGGTGACAAGTTTCATTTTCAGTTTGATACTCTGACCATTCAGCGTCAACAAGGCCTGACAGATAACTTTTTTAAATAGAGGCACATATAAGATATGTAAGGATAATAAACACTACCATATAGCTGTTATGTTTTTGTTGTATGGTGGACTTTTTTCCTCCCTAAATCAAATCAACTGCCACAAACCAGCTCACAGAGAGAAGTGACACAAAGCAAAGTGGCAATCGTTTTTTTTTTTTCTATCTTTACAACAGAATCTTAACCACAAACTCACCTATTTCCTGTCTTGTGCTGCAAACCCCAACCCCATACTGGCGCACTTTGTCTGCCACAGTTTTCAGGAAATCAGCATTGTTCTCAGCAAAGCCAAGGTAGTTGTACGAGCCCATATTGATAACGTTGTGTATTGTCTTCCCGGTAAACCTGCAATTACACAAACATCAGGACTCAATTAGTTTGTCTGTTTTTCCCTGATTCATACACATGCCCAGTGAATTCATTACATATCAAATTTTTAAATAGCATATTCAATTAAATATGTTATTTGCTAATCAAAAACTCCACTTATTCTATTGATAGGGGTCTGCTAATGGGAAATAGAATTATAAAACATGTTTTGAAGACAACAGTGGCACTGACTGGATCCACAAGCAGTAGTAGTTATGTATTATACAAAGAACATTTTAGTGTTAATTAAGAGATTATGCTTCACTATAAAATGTAGGATTGTGTGTGTACACTGGGAACTGTTGTAATCATTTCAGGCACTAAAGCAAGTTCAGGTAAACATCACACGAGTTCAAGAGTGCGCATCCCTATCAGAGGTAATCTGAATCTAAAACTATCTAAAAAGAATTTTTCCTTTTTGTCATCTGACCTACTTCTTCTCAAACTTCACGTACCCCTTTATACCGCTACGAAACCAATCAAAACTATGCACTACAGTACCACGTCTCTACTTTTTCCAGTCACATTAAACATGTTTAAATATGTAATCCACATTTACGTCACACTCATAATGTCATATTTCTACCCTGTGGCTCCCTTCATACTCTTTTCCATACTATATTTCTCCAACCCTGTTCTGTAGCAAAGAGGAATATCAACTATGACCCAGATTCTTTGGAGTGGCATATCTTTACTGATGACAAATAACCATGTTTCCACCTTTGCAAACAGCTTATAGAGGTTACCAAGCTAGTTAAATCTGGGATGTCCACTCTTTACCCTCAGAAGAGAGATGATTTTGTGCAAAAAGACTGTCTGGCGAGTTTTAAGCATTTTTAAGGTGAGCGGTATACACTGACAAGCCAAAACACTTTAAGCCAGCATGCTATTAGTCTTTTGTGTGCTGCCCAAAAAAGGTCCACCCCACTGAGCTATGGACTCTACGAGACCTTGGTGGATGCCCTGTGGTATCTGGAGCTAGGATGCACCACATCCTTTCAGATTTTTTCCAGCAAATTACCCAAAACCCAGTGGGGGTCAGCTCACAAGCCTTGTCATTTTGGAGGTGCTCCAACCCAGTCGACTGGCCATAACAATTTGGCCCTTACTAGACTAACTCAGTTCTTCACACCTGTCCATGTATCTCAGACCTCGACATGTGCTTTTAACAGGACACAATGTTTTTCACCTTATCTGCGAGTGATCGTAATGACTCACCTCCTCCATGATACTGTTTATGCTATTTACAGTATGTCTATCATAGATCAATCGATTGCAGTACCTGAATGTCCAGTTGTAGTCATCAGATACCCTTTCCATCAGGTCAAAGACAGGTCCTGGTAGGCTGCATATGGGGCGGTTCCAGTTGTCTCGTACCCTCATGTACAGGTTTCGAGTGTAAAAGTTCTCAAAATCTTGATAAAGTGGGACAAAATCCTAAGGAGGAAAAGCATAAGCAGGATTCATTTAATAACGGGTACTAGATCTAGCATTTTTGTGTTTTTATGTTTTCATTCTAGTCCAAGAAATCTTCATTGATCCAATATCCAATGTTTGAGTATTTTCAAGATTATGTGAGACTTAGTCTTTACGGTATGCCCATATGCCATATCATAAAGTGACTCCTGTCCAAAAACAGGGCAGAACTCACTGGTTATTTCTTTTTAGGTTTCTGACTAAAGAAATAGTCACAGAAATAATGACAGGGTACTGCTTCAGATTTTTCTTAAAGGCTTTTACCTTTTTAATAAGGCCTAGACAAAAACAAATCTGACAACAACAAACATCCTAACTCTAATTTCTGGATTTGGAAAATCAAATCTGTGGCAACACAAAGGCTACTATGGCAATGCCAAGGCCTTATCTAAAATCTGAAGCACAGTAACAAAGAAGGCGCTTGAATCCTCTGAGATTTAATTAGATCTTCAACAGATATTCTCTGCGGTGTCCTGCCTCACTCATGGCAACGTTATAGTGTAGAGGAACACAGAGGATGAAAACAGAGGGAGAGCTTAAGGAAAAAATTGACATAATTAGAGGAAAACAAAACGTACTGACACCACATGCATGTTACTCTACTCCAACTGTCTGCATGGGTATTTGTGTCTGCATTTTGTGTGAGACCCTACAATATGCCTGTTTGTACTATTTGCATGTGTAACCTACCTTCTGTTTCTCTCTTTCCTGGGCAATGTTGCACTTCTCCAAACCCACAGCTCTGAGGAAGTCTCTGAGGTAGCCAAACAGGGTGACAATGCCAAAGCCCAGGTATGTTAGCACGGCAACATACATGGGAGCCTGCTCAAAGGGCTCATGCTTGTGGCATCTGGAGGAAACGTCGGTCCCCTGGCCATTTTTCTATACAACAAAAAGCCCACATAAGCTGTCTTACATTCTACACAAGAACACAGACACACACTTTGAGTTCAAATAAAGGGTTTGTAGTTAACGTGCCAATTAACCTGAAAAATAGAGAGACTGTGGCCTAGTCTTCAGTAACATGTAGACTAGGCCTATTATTACAAAAGAAACCCCTACAAGATCATCCACAGAAATGATAACTGGACAAAAATACATTTTTCTGGAAATGTTGAATTTGTTATAATATTATATACTACATGTAATAGGTTTTTCCTTCACAAAAAGAGTTCTGGCAACTGACCGTCGAATCTATGCCTAAGACTGGAATCACAAGGATAAATATTGTAAATGTTTTGTTATGAAGAATACATTTTAAATAGATAATATTCAGTTTATACATTTTGGTTTAATAACTTTGGTCTAAGTACTGTTTACCAATTTAATGCTGCTTTACTCTGTGGACATGTTTGTCAGCAAAATCGTGAAAGAAGAAAGCAATGCCATACATACGTCATACCAGAGGTATTTAGTAGAAAATTTGATTATGCCTCATTACATATATTTGCATATTAGTGAGATATGTGCATATTGAAGTACTCGTGCTGCCTTTGTGCAGGAAGACAGCAGCATGAGTTAAAGGAAAGGTTTACAAGATAGTAGTGAAAACTCCTGTGATGTATGGTTTGGAGATGGTGGCATTAACAAAAAGACAGGACACCGAGCTGGAGGTGGCAGCGCTGAAGATGTTGGGATTTTCATTGATTTTCAATGGACAATATTAGAAGTGAGTATATCCGGGAGGCAGCTCAGGCTGAGCAGTTTGGACATGAGAGGCAAGGTTGAGATGGTTTGGACTTGTGCAGATTAGAGACAGTAGAAACACTGGACAAATAATATGGAATTGGCAGCTCCACATTGAATATGGAGCTGCAGGCAGGAGGAAAGGAGGAAGACCACAAAGGAGGTTTATAGATGTAGTGAAGGAGGAGGGCTGAGGCCTGATGAGACCCCTAAAGGGAGCAGCTGGAAGAAGAAGGATTACTTCTCCTTCACTTTGTGTTTGTATTTAATTCAATTCAATTTTATTTATATAGTGCCAATTCACAACACCAGTTGTCCCGCATCCCCAACTGGTCAGGGGAGTTGAGGGTGAGGGGAAGAAGACAGGAAAAAGACACGCTGTGGAAGAGAGCCAGAGAATAATAATAATAAATGCATGCATGGGTATAAAAGGTGAATGAAAAAGAAACACTGTGCACATCAGTGCATGATGAGAATCCTCCATCATCCTAGACCTATTGCAGTGTAACTACATGGGAAGTCAGGTTCAACTGATCCAGCTCTATAAACTTTACCAAAAAGGAAAGTTTTAAGCCTAATCTTAAAAGTAGAGATGGTGTCTGTCTCCTGTCTCGGGTTCCACAGAAGAGGGGCCTGAAATCTAAAGGCTGCTCCTCCCATTCTACTTTTAAATAAATACTCTAGGAACCACAAATAAACCTGCAGTCTGAGAACTAAGTGCTCTGTTGGGTTGACACTATAAGGTCATTAAGATAAGATGGCACGTGATTAATCAAGATGTATGTACGTGATGAGAAGGATTCTGGATTTAACAGGAAGCCAACAAAGATAAGCCAGTATAGGTGAAATATGCTCTCTCTTTGTAGTTCCTGGCAGTAATCTTGCTTTTTGGACATCTTACTGTACATAATAACGAATTAGGCTACGTTCACACTGCAGGTCTCAATGGTCAATTCCGATTTTTTGATCAAATCCGATTTTCTTGTCTGCTTGTTCACACTACAAACAAAATGTGACAGCAAACGCACTCTAGTGTGAACGCTCAAAGCGGCCCGCATGCGCAAAAGAAGACGTCACTCACGCGCTCTGTTTAGACCCAGAGCAAACAATATTGTTTGACTGATGGCCCTTAATATAAAGACTTCGGACTTTACGTTTCCCAATTTTTGCTTTAAGTTATTTACATAATAATGTAAATAATATTATAATTGGCGTCTGTCTCGTGTCAGTGACGTAAAAGACGGATTTATTGCGACATGACCGTTCAAACAGCAGTCGCTTTCTAAAACATCGGATATGTATCGGATTCTGTACCACATATGAAAGTGACCCAGATCGGATTTGAAAATTTGTACCATTCACACTGTCATACCACGATCGGATGTGGGTCACATAGGGTCAAAAAAAAATCGGATTTGACGCGCTTTCGCCTGCAGTGTGAACATAGCCTAGAGTCGTCCAGCCTAGAAGTATTAAATGCATAAACTAGCATTCTTAATAACAAACTAGAACAAGCATAGTGGTTGCATGTGTGTCATTGGGGTTTTTGAAGGGCACAAGGCAACCAGAAAGTCTTGTTTTACGTTGTAAAACCAGCACGGAGGCCTTGTTGAAGCAATATGGCCGACAGCTAACCCACTACACCACAAGCGCAGCACAGATATTTATCTTCAGGCAGGTTATGTCAAGCTAAAGACATTTTTTAAATTCTTTTACGACATTTTAACAGAAACATCTTCAGGAGTGCGAAGAACCCTTAAGACAGTGACTCAACAGTAGGTAGTACTGGAAATAGCTACAAAAAAACTAGCAACCACAAAAATGATGCTAAGCCATAGCTTGTAGACTGTATACTGTCAATTTAGCAAAATATGCTACGACATAGATTGTTTGTATGTAGGGTTATACAAACTTAACTTGTAAGGCAGTTAAGACTGTCCACGTTTTCAATTATTCAACTATTAAATAATATGGACATTGCTTGAACCTTCATGTAGTTGGCTCAGATAAATCAGCTACATCTCACTCACCAGCGACTCACCAACCAGCATCCTACACAACAGACAAATGCATTTTAAAACAAACACTAGCCTAACTTCACTTGGCTCACATGCCTGAAGACAAAGAAAATCTATGTGAGTCAAAAGAGGTTTCAGGGCGGGGTATTGCATTATTATTGCTCTTTACATTGTCCATTTTTATATGCAGGGGAACTAAACAGCACTCATCATCCTGCTGTCGATATTTTACAGTTTAAATCGATTGTAAACTAAGCACTGGCACATTATAAAACTCGTATGGCATATTACAGTTGTAACGACACAGTTATGCTGTTGCAGTTGTGGGTGTTGCCTAACTTTCGTAGTGGTGTGATACTTTTTTTTTTTTTTTTAAGTAGGTGAACACTTACAAAACATGCCGACGTCATATTTGTCTTGTTTAGCGAAGAAGAGCTCAAAATAAAAGCAAACTTCCTGTGTTATTTTTATTGTGTTAAAATTCTTGCCACTGTTGTAAAGCCGGCAGTCACGCATAGAGCGCACGAAATAAAACAAATTATCTTCATAGATACACTGCGCTGACAGGCAGACAGACATACCTCCTTGTGGTTATGATAGCCGTTTTTCCCGATATGTTCGCGTTTCACTCCATTCTTTCTCAAGTATGGTTTTAAGTTTCCGTCAGCAGCAGTTGTTGCCATGTTCTTGAAAGCACGGGCTCAGCTCTGACTGACAGGTATAACCGGTGTGCTGTGCCCAACTTCCAAAGGTGACTTCCTCCTTCTCTCTTGCGCCGGTTAAGCCTCTTTTGAAACGCTTCAGCTTTTACTGACGGCTTCTCCAAAACAAAGTCACGCTTCCGATTCTTACTGTTTCGATTTTGTTTAAATAGGACGACTTCTCCCTTATTTTGACCCCCCCCCCCCCCCCCCAAAAAAAAACTTCCGTTTATTACAAAATGCTGCATTACAAAATGAACGCTATACAACTGCTTTAATTCTTAAAACATTATTTTTATTAAAAAATAATTGGAAAGTAAAACACATTTACTCAGGCTGCGTTAGTGATTAGAGTTCTAGTAATTTGAGTACTTACATTTAATGGAGCCTAATAATAGAATACTAGCTAAGCATTGTGGTGGACTGGTAACGTGTACTGGTAATCTGGGACAAGCTCCAGCACCCACTGCCATTCTCAGTTAGATAAATTCTTATGGATAGGTGCAACTTAATATATACTCTAATATTTGCACTCTTCATTTACTACATTATTAGTTATTTGTTACCTAGCAGATGAATAGTCTACATATGGTAACTTGTTCAGTAGTTGTCTAACATTGGTTTACAACAATATAACCTACTTGAAATGAACTCCACCTACTTATGACACCTTAATGCATCATCATCATCAATGAAATCCAGAAATATAACTGATAATACAGCATAGCTATCAGTGTTGACATTCATATCAAGTACTTGTCCTTTGCTTTTGATGCTTAACTCATATTTTGCTAATTTTAATCAGACTTTTAGATTAACAAGCTTTTAAAAACAGTCCTTTTACTGCAATATAGCATTTTGACACTGAGATAGTTGTGTATGAGTAAATATTAATAGAGGTTTACGGTGGTAGTTATTCAGCTACACCAGACGATGAAATAACACATGATTAGAGTGTAGCAAAGCAATTTTTATATCTTGTGTCTAGTTTGCAGACGTCATTTCCTCTAGCTTTATCTTACATTTGAGTGTGTGGTGCACTAGCATTGCTTAACAACTTTTATCATTAGCAGCTTTATTGCCCACATTAATCTGATCACAGTGTAATAGTAGTAATAAAATTCACAATCATGCTAAACACATTACTTATTACGTTTAGGCTTTCTATCAACATTGCACAATTCAGTACCAAACTGTATTATTTTGACATAAAACAGCTCAAAAAAGAATATATGATAGTCAACATGGGTTTTTTTCTCAGCGCATTCACGGGTTAGAAGACCCGTTCAGGTTCATCTCTAGCTGATAAACTGTCTCAATCTGACTCAAGGATCATCGAGGCGCCATTCTTCCTCATACCCGAGCTTGAACTTGTTGGACTGTCACTAAGCAAGTATTAAGTTTGCAGAGCACAGAGAGCCGAAAAGTGCGCGACAATTATCGGTCACCGCAGTTAGCCTTGGTAGTTGATGATCTACCAAGGCGTCATAAATCAGACACACTGTTTCTGACATAAGCCAAATCAAAACAGCCTCGTAAACGTACTGCTGCATGCGGGCTGCTGACAGTTTGGTGTCTGCCTGCATTTTTGAGATTTTCCCTTTTGGGCAAACACAAAGCGATTGTTTGTTGGTGAAAGGTCAGCACCTACACAGTGGTCTTGTGGCGGACGTAAGTTTTCTGTGCATTGTAAATCAGAATATCGGAGGTGCTGTGGCAGTAAATGTGATGAGAGATATAATGAGGGTTTTTTCCTTGGCGTGTTCTTTAGGAGAGTTTGTCTCAGTGGGTGTTCACAAGCTGAACATGTGAACCAGAACAGTGATAGTGTTAAGAGGAACTTGTAGTTTGGAATGCGAGTGCGTGTCTGAACATTATGCTAGGAAGTGTTTTGGATAAGAGTGTCTGTTGTATACTAGCTTCTTTCTTTCTTTCTGGCTCTTCTGCTGGCAGTGTTTGAACTGCAATATGGGGCATTTTGCACCATCTGATACTTTTCATTTTCATGTCATTTAAACACCAATCACTTATAACTATAGATATGAGACTATAGCTTTCACATTCATTTGACAGACATCATTTCTTCCTTTCCCAACCCAGGGCAATCGGAAATTGTGCTGTCTGTTTGACGTGTGTCTAGATTTCTTAAAGTCTTCATTTAAATTGCAAAGCTGCTAGAATCAGATCTTCTTTGAATGCATTGTGTGATGTTTTGGCTGAAAACACTAAAGCCCTTTGGGATGACATGTGTCATCCACCATCATCTCAGAGCTGCCTTTTCATGACACTAACTGATGAGGTTTGGTGTTGTCTAATAACTCAAGACTGCTGTCAGGGAGGGAGGGGGGGAAACACAGGCTGACACTTGCATGAGGGTAAACTAGGAAAGCTGACAGAAGAGTGCTGGGAGACGGTGGGTATTGCAGTTTGAGTGAAGCGTAGAGAAAAGGACGTGATGAATCCAGACCAGTCAGCCTTGCATCCAATCGTTACGGAGAAAATGATTGAATGGAGGGTAGCATTCAGCAGGCTGAGTAAATTAAAGGTATCCGCAGCTCTCACCTCCTCTTAGCTTAGCTTGGAGTCTTAAATGGAGGATTGCTTTTTACCAGTGGGACCAGATGTAACCTACATCTGTCAGGCTTCATTAGCTACATCAATCTGGAAAGTACTGTTCCTTTTGGGTTTACAAATATTATTATTTATTAATTTTTCAATCAGTTCGCACTTTTAGGCAAACACAATTTACAGTTTGAAGTTTCCAGCACTGAACCTTTAGATATATTTCAGCTTGCACTTGAGCGTGCTGTCGCTCTGAGTTTAACTAAAGGTGATCAGTCTTTAAGGAGGATCACAGAATTAGACTAATTTCCACAGGGAGAACTGAATGTTACACTTCACTGAGCATTTTTCGTGCTATGCGGTGTGACTGAGGATTGGACTTAAATTCGTCACTTGAAACCTGTCCTGTTAAATACCCTATTGATGTTTTAGGTCTTTTACAGCATGTCTTCTTGTATTCATCACCTTGACGTCTCTTCTCTCAATTCCACATTATTGCATTACTGGTGTTTTGTTAATTAAGATTTGGTGGTTAAACCATTTTTGAGGCTCAGCACATGAGTTTTCCTAACATGAATACAGATGATTGGTGAGGCACTATACAGAGAATAAGCTGCCTGGTGGGTTTTTGAACACACTGATTTCATATGAATGTAAAATAAGATGGGTTTTTCTTAAAAAAACAAAAAAACATGATGAATGCTAATCCATATTTATTCTGCTTGCATGTTTTTCAATAAAGCTTCATTCACTGGGTTACTAGCTTAACTAATTACATTTTTTCTCATTTATTTCTGTGTGACTCTTGTGAAAGAGGAGCAAGGATGAACACACTAATAAAGATTTTTCATGTGGAGCAGATGTGTGTTGTCCTGCCACCTTGTGGCAGTGCAGTAACAGCACCATAACATGTACAGCCACACACAGAGCCTTCACCTTCCTTCACCCACACCCATGTTTTCCCTATAATGAAATGAATGAGCAAATGTGTTTACAATAGCAGATGAGCACGTCATCCCTATCATGCAATATTTGCTCACAGTAATACTTAAAGCCAAGCCCATCCAGGCTTTGGACACTTGTTTATGGATGAACTGATGTCCTGCTGTGCCGTCGGAGGCTAGTTGGAATGCAGAGCTATATTTAAACTTCCCCTGGGGTGCCATTAAATCATGTAATTTCTTCGTCAGGCCTGGCTGACCCCATTACCCACATCAGAGAGAATTAAGAAAGAAAAATCATTATTTGTTGAATATTGAAATTGTATCTATGTGCTGTGCTACATTTTAAATTTAAGCACTACTGTAGACATTCACATCGTGTGAGACTAACAAACAGAATAAGCTCCAATTCCTTAGATGTGGATGTTGGAATGGTAGGAGAGGTGTGATCAGTTTTGGCTGGTTTTTCCAGTTGGGGCTTTGCCATATCTTACCACTCTTAGTAACAATCCCAATATAAATCAAAAAAGTGCAAATGAGCTGCTTTTTCAAGTGTGCGTTGTTAGACGATGCCAACAGTTAAGTAGAAACTCACACATAGAACCTTCGAATAAACTAACCAGGAGTAGTTTATAGATATGGACCAGACATAAACAAATAATGCTCTCTGTTTTAAACATTACATAATTATCACATAAATTATCCCTGTGACAGACTGGTGACCTGTCCAGGGTGTACCTCCTCTGGCCCAGTGACAGTTTGTATTGATGGATGGCTTCAGATATAATTAAGAATATTACATAGTTTGAATGATTCATTAGAGAAAACAATGCAATCACTCTTTTCTCAGGGTGACTCCTTATAAGTCTTAAGTGTTTTTGTGTTTTTCTTTGAGTTTGCTAGGAGGTACAGATCATCAGATCAAAAGAAATCAATCCTTTTAAACCACCAAGAGAAATGAGAAAATGACAAAACTTTGATGCATAAAAGGAAGATGTTGTTGCTTTTGCTTTGCAGGGGTAAGAATACAAACTGTGCTTTCACTCAGCAAAATGGGATGTACAAGTTTAATTGTGTTTCTGCTGTATTATTTTGGAGAAAGCGGGAACAGAATGAAAAAATTAAAGAATTTAATCCAGCTATAGTTTTTTTTTAGCTTTTTGTTTTTTTGGTAGATAAGTGACTTAGTACTTGGCAGTGAGGGCTATTAATGCAATGGCCTGTACAAATGTCTTAAGTTCTATGTGATGGTTAAAAGCCTGATCTGTTAGCTCCTGCATCTGCAGTACTCCTAACCTTGAGTGGGTGTTCAGATCCACAGGGGATGGAAGATTCCCCTGTTCTCTTCAGAAGCAAGCGGGAGAAGTGGGGAAAAAGACTGTCTCAGAGACAGATATTTATAGAGAGAGTGGGAGAAAGTGAGATTGTGGCTTGAAAGGTTAGAGTAAAAGAGAGCGGCGGAATGACAGAGAGGGAGAATGACAGAGTTGTCGAGTGAAACAGGGAGATGGTGGAGAATATGAAGCAGGAAGATTTAGAAATAGATAATGCTGCAGACACCACCAGAGGCTGTGTGGACCCTGCTGTAAATTTCTGGGCCTCTGTAGGTCAGGGTGGCACTTTATTGTCTGTGTTGACCCTAATTAAATCCTGCAGATATTGCGAATGAGTCACTAAAGGGCTTGAGAAACTATCTTCTCAGGGTATGTCATGTATTTATGTGCCTATTGTTTCCCTATTGTCTCATCTTGGTCTACACCACACGAGTTTATTGCAGTGATCTTAAACACAGATTATTAACACCATGAGAGAATTTAAAATATCCTTTAAGAATAATATAGGTAGCTAAGCATTTTGTGAAGTTAAATTGGCTCTTCTGAAGTGTTATTAATCTTAAATAACTCATACACAAGTAATAATGTCAACGTAAAGTCTTAATGTTCCCATCTGGGTAGAATTATGGGACTAAGTAGACAGCTAAACCACTAAATCACCTCCTCTGAAGTCAAATTTGCTCAAATCTGTAGCTCTTTTTCTGCTCTGACAGCTGAAGCAACCAGGTACCCAGGAATCTATTGGCCTTATGACACTGAATCTCTGCAAGGCTCCAGACTCTCAGTGAGCCTTCTAGCTGTAATTACTGTTTCCCATCTACTGGGATTGTTCAGACCAGGCCCACTGAGACTCTGCTCTAAATCTCCTTGATGTTGTCAGTTGGCCGTCCAGATAGGTAGCTGGATAGGCACAAAAAAGGGAGGGCCTCCTGGAAGCGAGCTCCACTCCAGGGCAGCTGATGTATGGACCGTCGTGGGCCGAATAACAGATGATTTCTCCTCACACACTAGGCCGTTCTGAAGTCATTGTCAAACTCGGCAAAACGTGTCCGGGAGGATAGATGGGAGTTTGCTGCGTTCAGGATAACGTCGAAAAAATGTTGTCTCCTGTGATGAGGCACACAGTGGCACAGATAGCCATTTTCCCGCTGTAAAAAAGAAGGAGTTTATAGGAGCTGGGCTGTCAAGAAAAAGGAGTAAATGAGGATATGTGGAGGGAAGTGGTAGCTCAGCCTCAGATGTTAGTCATTATACTTCTGTTTGTGGTTTTAGTGTCCAAACAGAGCAACTATATAACAGTTTAATTAGTTATTCTTTTGCAAGAAAAAAAGCTGATTGAATCAGCAGCACAACACTCAGGACATGCTGTTTTAGAAATAAAAATTAATGAAGCAATTTCAAAACAATAGAAATGAACAGAGGAGAGTAGACCTTTTTAACGTTTGGCTGTTATGAACAATTCAAACTACGTACCGATGGAGCTTCCACACACTGAATTTACCTTAAATAAATGAACAAAGTCTGAAATTTGTGGCTCCATGAGTGCCTCCAATTAAGTCCTATGTTAACTTGTTGCAAACAACGATTTTATGTTGTTAGGTAGATCTATATTCAGTCACAGTTTAAAGGAAATTTTATATTGTAGACCTAATATCACCATATGCTCTATTAATTCACCAAAAGCTTGCATAAATTATATAGAGTGGTATAAACTGTTGCTCACATTGTGTCCGATGTCAGCTGGAAGTGCCACCTTTGCAGCTGCAAATGTATGCTTGGTAACTAGATTGTTAACTTTGTTTTTACTGTGTGTCATATTGAGCGAAACCTCGAAATGTAGCCTGATAAGAAGTGAACTCTAGTTCTGAATTATTTCATTTAGTCCATCCAACGATTTACAGTCAACTGTGTTTTTGCCTTCGACGACAGTATTCTGTTCTGAAATCCAGCAGGACTTTTGTTTCTGCTGCTTTTCTCCTGATTGAATGTACAACTCGTGCGATGTAACCATTGTTTCCACTCCAAACTAGCCTATAGAGAGTTTAGCGTGAAAACTGTCTCCACGATCGATTTGCATTTTCACGTATTTGAACTAGCACGTATTTATATAGATGGCTTTCTGACTGAGAGCACAATTGTTGTTTTCTAAGCTTCCTGCTTCCTTTATGTTAAAAAAAATGTCTGTTTACAGGAGCATGAATTAGACTAAGATGTAAAACATTTCACGGAGCTTTGTTGCAGACTGAGATGGGCTGATTGCCTCAGTCTCTCCAGTTTGAAATATTGATTTGTTTTTATGTTGTTGTTCAAAAGTAAATTAAACAACTTTCAAATCAAATCAGTGTGCGGCTTTTGCAAAGAAAAGATAAAAGGACAAATATTCAGACTTTCTCTGTGAAACTAAACCAGCGCTCTGTTCCAACCACACCGCCATTGTGTGTGTGTAACAAAAGTTGATTAAAACAAGACACTAAAGTGACACTGTACACACTATGCAGATATATTAAACGGCAATATTTCATTATATGCAATCACTCACGGCTGTGCACATCACGTCAGGCTACAAGATAAGTGAGACCAGTTGTGGTTGGAGTTGCCATGCAGTCGAAGTGAAAGAGAAATAAAAAGAGCAGGAAAGACAGATAGCTGAAGGGTTTTTTTTGTTTTTTTTTTTACAGTGGAGCATGATTATTATGAGAGCATCAATCCACATTATGACACACTGCAGTTCCACTCATTTTCAACACTTTGCCTCAATGGAAAACTAAAGTACTGCATTTTATATTCACTGTTTGTTATTATTCCAACTACAGCTGGAAATTACTGTTAGTAAGCCTTATAAGCTATGTGGGGCTTTGCACTTTCCTGGGTTGTGTGATGCAACCCTGAAAGCTTGACGTTCGTGTCCCTCATTTACCTAAAACTGGGCGCAAATGCAATTACCAATGCAAATATTTAGATTGTGGGAAAGAAGAGGAATGTGCCAGCGGTTGGCGTTCTGGGAAGCTTGAGGAAAGAGCCAGTTGACTTAAAAAACACATGAAATTCTCAGTCTCTATGTTGTTCAGTGCTTCTTGTCGTTTGTGGACATTTGAGTGGCTGGTCACACTTTGGAAGAATCCCAAAGTCAATACAGGAAACTCCTAAAGCAAAGAAAGACGTTAATGGTTCACCTTCACACCATGAAATAAAGATCAATGCAAACAAATGGATGCATTTAGCACAGTTTTTCTCAAGCGTCTAGCACGTCCTCTAGCTAAGCTCCTGTTACTGTTAGTGCATAAAGTAAATCTACTACTCGGTCAACTACACCAAGGGAAAAGATGTCACAGTACTACTCTGTCTTGTTTTACAGTGGTCACAGATTCTGTGAACAAACTTACATCAGTAAGTGATGCTTTTTTAAAATCGTGCCTCTTTATTTGATACTAAAAGCTGCAGTATTAGTAGTAGTCAGTAACGCTCTGAGTTGAGTTGGAGAAATTGCACCGCTGTGCTCCACCTATGTGCCACCAGACTGCATTCGTTGTAGCTCAGGCTTCACATGAATATCATTATCGTATGCTGATATAAAGATACTAGCTATTTTCAGGCTACCTTTGCAATTTCATTTTAGAAAGAGCCAGACAAAATAAAAAACAAGCGCCTCTTCAGAGCTGCTTTCCTCCAGCGATATTGGACCGACTGGTAAATAGATTTACTAGCACTGAAAAGTACATATTTGATTCTGGCATATGGAGATTTTCATATTCTTTATTTTGCTGTGCCGTTTCTCAGTTTGCATTTGGAAGAAGGGAAAAAGAGACGTCGAGACTGATGCCAGCTGGCTGTGACACTGGTGGCAACAGGCCTGCGAGTGTGAAGGCGATGGGGGAGGGTTGTGTGCATTCAGAAGAGGGGCAGAAGGAGAGGTGATTGACTGACGGGCATGTGTCAACCCTTCTCCGATAGTAAATGTTAAGGGGGGACAAGAGTGTCTGGTTAATTAGGGCGAGATGTAAAAGTCCCTGTCACTCATCATCATCTTCACTAATATGTTTGGAGGCTAAAGTCAGCTGAAGCATAGAACTGAATGGTTAGTCACTACAGAGTGAGGGGCAGCTAAGGGAAGGATTGCATTACCACTCAAAACATCTTATCTGGACATTTAATACAGCTAAGATCTGTACTACACTGTTCGCTGAATAGAAAGCTCTCTACTTTAGTTACTGAACGTTTGTACACTTAATTTGAAAGGCAATTTTAGAGTGCATCCCTGTGAGACCAAGCCTTGTACCGATATCTTTTTTTCCTCCCTTTTTTTAACAAACCCATCCAACTTAATATCAGCAATGATTGTCATAGGGGCCATAATAGAGAACAGGTCTTAGCCTTTCAGTGTCTATAATTTTTCATTGACCTTGATTTGTCCCCTGCTTTTAGAAGCCCTCATGTGGTGCCCTGAGGGAAATAATGGCAAGAGAAGAAGAGTGCCATTCAGCCTCTGGAATTGACTGTGAAATTAACAGGAGACACGTTATTCCAGAACGCCAGTGTGAAAAACAGATAGTGACAGCGATAAGTCCTCGTGCTACTGTTTTGTTTACCATGTGCTCCAGTTTCTCAATCTTGCCAGAATACAGCTGAATAACAATGATGCTGCTTCAGCAATTGCAGTAGCATGGAAAGGGTTTGTTTAATGAGAACACGTTCAAGTTACATTTCATATGTTTTTTAATTAATTCTTTTCCACAAATAAAATGATGTATTAAAAAGCTGCAACACTATAGGCTATAAGAATGTTTCAACAGGTACAATTAAGCTTAATTGAGCGTGTAATTAGATTAATATGTTACTGAGATTCCCTAATCCATTTAAATGAACATTTAATACTAATATCATAGTTGGCACGGAGCAATTCCTGCTCTTGAATCTAACAGTTCAAACAAAGCTGACCAGTTATAAAGCATGGTCTAATTTGAGTGGCACTTAAGATCTCATTTCCATAACCCTCTAACTGGGAAAACAACAGCAATTATAGCAGTGGTATTAGGATGAAATGACACCCCTGAACTGCAGTCATGCAGCAGGTGGGTAATTGGCCCTGAGCTGCACTGTGGAACTGTCCTTGTCTCTTGATGGTGACACCAGCCACTCCACAGGGTGGTCTTATCCGCTCAACGCCCTCTGAGCCAGATGCAGCATTTCATAATTAACCAAGTGAGACGGGAAGGGTCAGAGGGAGGGGCGGCAGTTCACTACTGTAACTAGCTCTGCTGAAATTGCAATTATACACACATACAGTAAATGTGTCTCTCTTCTTTTCTTTTTCGTGCTTGCGCTTATTGCATCAGATGTGCAGTGTGTGTTTCATTTGCATGCAGAAAGTGTGCTAGTGAGAGACAGAGAGTTTTATTGCCACGAATGAAACTGGACTCCAGAGGCCTCCCTGGTGTTAATTGAGGTGTAATGTGATTTGTTTTGCTGCCCCTTCCAGCAGCCCTTCCCAGTACATTGAATCGGATCCCCAGTGATTACTCTCTAATGGCCTCAGTTACGTCTGTGTGCTTTAAACAACCCACGACTGCTAAAGATAAAATGACAATGTGCGCATTTTATGACCATTTACACAGCATCTTTATAGTACCATTGCAGTTTGTACTTAAGAGAACTGTCCTTAAACACAACAACCAAAAGGGTGATGATAACATTTGCAACTGGTGCTCATGCATATTTGTGTGCTTACATAACAATGTGACCAATAAGTTGCTCGGTGTTGCAAGTACATTTGTGCGAGAAAAGGAGCTTGACAGCAAAAAGTTATACTTGGAGGAAGCGCGCTATACAATATAAAAGACCTCGCTCTTGCTTCATTAAATGCCTGAAGCCATTGTTGGACATCATTTGCTGAACATAATTATGCACTTCAAAAGAGCCCATTAATAGAAGTACTGTACTTTATACTAATGTGCCTTTTTTGGTGCTCAAAGCCCGAGAGAATTCACATCTGCCAGCTGTTCAACAAGGAAACTTTAGCAGTAACTTTCTACTCATTTTGAATGTCGGGTATTTTACTGAGAGGATAACTGTTGTCATTTTATCCTGACAAGGCATGCTGACACTGATATTTACAAATGCACATTTTTGAACTACTACTATCATCCTGTTTATCATCCATTACTCTGAAACTACCTGAGTTGTAGACTGCAGTCTTCATTCTTTAGGAGAAAGTTCCGCTATGTTTAGGGTGAACTGCCCCTTTAACGGTGCAATTAGTGTCACGGGTGGGATTTGAGTGAGTGAGGGATGGTTTCAAATTATTTTCTTCAATGCAATATTCAGTAAAGAAGACGTGCAGCAATACCATCTTCTGTTTCTGTTACAAAACAAACAGGGTACCAGGTGCAGGTCTGTGAGGAATGCATTTATTTATTAAAAGAAGGCATGTTGTTGCAGGGTGCTGTATACGACTAAACCGATCATTCTTGAGTGACCTTTCTGCATTGGTGCCACTGCACTGCGGTTCATGAATGTTTAATGGAAAGGCAGGCTGTTTTGGGCCTGCCAAGCTGGGTTTGCTGCTTGACAGAAACATTCTAACTCAAAGGCAGAGCGGAGGTTAAAAACAGTGGGTGCTACAAACGCAGGGTGCCAGACACAACTTCTGACAAATAAACACCCCTTAGACTCATATGAATCAGCTGTGTCTGGGATGAGAAAGACATGCACCAATACACACACTCACACACATATTCCCGTTCTCCCTTTTTTGCTCGTAGACGCACACAGTTTGACACACATTTGATTACAGGGACTGCATTCCATATTAATTAACATCCTTAGAGATTACTTAGAAAGGCTAGATTGATAAATAGATAGCCATCTAACAATCTCAAGTGGTGTGAAAAAGCCTTGATGTGCATTAGGCAGAGGTGGCAAAGGTACATGCAATCATTTAGGTACAGATCCCTGTGTTAGAAAGTGCCCCGATAAAAGCTTAAGTACTTATTTATCTTCTTTACACAAGCAAAAGTGAAACAGTACAGGCTCTGAAATGTACTCAACGTATATGAGTAAAAAGTAGCTACTGGAGCTACTGAACCTCTTGTAATGTTAACATCATAATAAAATAATATTAACAGAAGTGAATATAAACTTTATTTCAACTTAAATTCAAACTGTAATGAAGATGCTCAGCTTGAACATCTGCTAAGTGGAACACAAGTAGAGAAAAACAAAGAGCATTAATAAAAAACTAACTCTGGTTGCTGTTGCTTATATTGAAGATGGGTGACTTTGCCTCCATATCCACAACAGGAAAATGAGTGTAGTACGGGGTTAAAGTGGGATCCAACAGATGTGGGAACCCCAAGATCAGCTGTAATGATGCAGTGGGGGGAAAAGAATCAATTAGAGATAGATCAACAAAACACATTTCTGCTGCGAGCTCCAGTAGATACTGCCTACAGACCGTGATCAGTTGCTGGTCCTGCTTTTTGAGGCCTGATTTACAACCCCTATGCACTATAAAGCTTGTATAAATGTGGGATTCTGTGAGCCAGTCTAATCAGCACCACCTTAAATTTAGTTTTAACTTAAACTTACACTGACCATGACCACCGCAGCTGCTCTGCTCCAGTGCATTACTGCAACTGTGACCACAATACTGTAAAGTAAAGAGTTTAGCCTTCACAGTATGATCATGCAGCGCTTGAATAACACAGAGTTAGTATACTTTAATTTGTTTTGCTGGACATTTCACATTGTGAGAAAACAGTTACAACATTACATGTAGGGTTAAAATTTCCAGTTTATCAAATGTCACTGAGCAGTCCCTATAATCTAACCTCTCTTCTTCTTCTCCTCTCCTCTCTTTCTTACATCTTTCTCCATCTTTGACTGAAGTTATTTCTTATTGTTGTCTTTCCCTTGAACATACAGCAGCTGTACCTTTGGCTAGCAAACGTTTTATGTTTTCAAGACATGTAGTGATGGGAAATACTAAGTCCTGTCTTAAACCTAAATTATTGAGCATTTTGAGTAGAAAGCAGACATATTTGTGTAAAAATGTAGGGCGTTACAGATAAATAAAGACTCAAGTAAAGTACAGATACCTGAAATTTCTACTTAACAGTAGGAAACGCGTAATTGAGCTAACCGTGCTAACGTGTTGACGTGAAGACGTCGATCCGCGCTAACTCACTAACGGAGATTTGCCGTGTTATGGCGTTAACGTCATTTTAACGAGATTAATTGTCAATTAATTGTCAAAATTAACGCTTTAACGCAGATTAAGCCGTCATCACGATTAACGCCATAAAGAAAATAAATTACGCTATTAACCCATCTGGAGTGAAGAATGACTTAAAATCCCTGAAATGTTTCTGTCAACGCATTTTGGGCAGTTTGTCCAAGTAGAGTTACCTTCGCACAGACGCAAATGGGCAATTGGTCTGGTAGCGACGGGCAGCTGAGCCAATCAACTAAATGATGATAAAAGCACTTTGGCCCTCTCGATGGGAAATTTGAGTATTAAAAAAATAACAAGACGGAACAGTCGACCGACATCAAGTTTTATGCACTTTGTGCAAGGAGGAATTTTCTTTTCACTGTAGCACTTCCGGCTTAAAATATTACATTGAAGTGAAGCATACGTATGCTGCTAGCACTTTGGCTAATGCGTCACCCAGCTTGTGAAAAATCACTTACGGAGCATCAGGGACTCAGTAAGTCTACCTCGGACATATTGCAGACCTGTTAATATCGTTGAGAACACGCGCTTTACAAAGCTTTGGTTCCTCGTCTCAAGGACTTGAAGTGCCTCCCAAAGAGTGACAGAGAGAGAGTGGATAAATGTTTACAGAATGTTTTTGTTAACATGAATGTTCAAGATGTTCAATAAACAAGTTAATTGCGTATATTTTCCCTTTTTTCTTGATTTTGTTTGCTCATGCAAAATGAAATGCGATTAACATATATTAAAAATGAATGATATTTAATCGTGATTAATCAAAATGTATATATAAAATGTGCAATATATATATGTATTTATTAGGGGTGCAACGATACTCGTATTGATATTGAACCGTTCGATACAGTGCTTTCGGTTCGGTACGCATATGTATCGAACAATACAAAATTTGTAATTTATTTTATCAACTTTCCTTCTGACGATGCTGTCTGTGTTGAGCGCTCAGTGAATCTGCGTTCGACCA